>NC_089227.1:76146510-76229554 GCF_963924675.1 Phocoena phocoena | reverse complement strand
GAAGCAGTTCAGGCAAGAGAAGATGTACTTGGGTGTGACAATGATGGTGATGTTGAGAAGAGTGACTCAAACATATTTGGAGCCTAAATCAACAAGGCTTGCTAATGAATTGAATAAGAGGTGAAAGAAAAAAAGATGTTCAGAATGACTCTCAAGTTTCTGGTTCGGTAAACAGGAAGATGGCTGTCCGTTCCATTAAGGGATGGAACACAGGAGGAAGGCTGTATAACTTGTATAACTGAGTATGTATAACTTGGAACATGTTGAATTTGATGTGCTTTTCTGAACATCTAACTGGTAATATCTAGAAGACAGCTGATACACTCCTCTGGAGGTCAGGAGAGAAATGCGATGGAAATATAATCAGAGTCACTGGCATGAATAACTGGTTTTGAGCTGAAGCCATTCACTGGGTTAACTAGCCTAGGATGAAATATAGAATGGAAGGGGAAGGGCAGGCCTCAGACTGAGCCTACAATATCCCAAGATTTAACAGAAAAGTAGAGGAAAGGGGGCAAGCAAAGGTCATTGAGAAGGTGGGAACAGAGAGGTAGGAGGAAAACAACACAAAAAATTACGTTGGTATAGGAAAACAAAACAAAACAACAGTGTTACAAGAAGGAAGGTGTGATCCCATAAGCCAAAGACCCAAAAATTTTGACTGGATTTAAAAACATGCCGGGATAAAAAGTGGACAGTGTAAATGCAGGTGGGGCAGCATAGCAAGGTTTGAGAAAGTTGCTATCAAGAGAGTTTTGTTTCATTTTGTTTTTTCTTGTTTTGGCTAGGTTATGTACAGGGAATGAACGGAGTAATAGGGATGTTGGAGTTTTGTAGAGCATAGAGCAGGCTTGAAATAATCTTTTCAGAAGGTGGGAATGACAAAATGTAGTAGGATTACATGGCAATGATAGTCCAGTTGAGGTTGATCAACACACACTAATTATAGTGGCACTAATTTGACGTGCACTGTTATTGTATCTGGCTGAGCCCAGCTACACAGATACAGGCCAGATAAAACAAATAGTTACCTTCATCAGGGTTTGCAGATTTTCATGATCGAAAGGCCAAAGCCAGTGGGGCAACGGAATCTGGGGTATTGATATGGACATAGTGACGTGATGATCCATGCAATTCAACCTAGCTAAGAAGAAGAATGAAACTAGTGGGAAAGAGTGAGAGCAGCTAATGAAGAAAGAGAGGCCTCTGATAATGACAAGGTGTCAGAGGGGTGAAAGAATGATCATATGGGGGTACTTCAACAATCAAGCTGATGAATGAAGAGAGGACAATTACAGTAGCATCAAGGAAACTGAGGTGACGACGAAGTGGAAAATCGTCCTATGGCGTGTACTTCAATATTAAAGGTGTACTCACAGAGTAAGAAGCTTAAATTAGTGGAGGTGATATGGTTTTGAGGGGTAAATATACAGCACAGTTGTGAGACTGACTGCCTGAATCATAGCAGAAAAGTTTACGGGAGACGAGGAGGTCAAAATGAGGCACTAGACTCTAGCAACTAGGGTATCACACCAACATGCACCAACCCATCACTGAAAGCATTGGGTTGCAAAACACATGAAAGGATGCTCAACATCACTAATCATTAGAGAAATGCAAATCAAAACTACTGGCTTCCCTGGTGGCGCAGTGGTTGAGAGTCCACCTGCCGATGCAGGGGACACAGGTTCGTGCCCCAGTCTGGGAAGATCCCACATGCCGTGGAGCAGCTGGGCCTGTGAGCCATGGCCGCTGAGCCTGCGCATCCAGAGCCTCTGCTCCACAACAGGAGAGGCCACAACAGTGAGAGGCCCGCGTACCGCAAAAAAAAAAAAAAACTACAGTGAGGTATCACCTCACACTGGTCAGAATGGCCACCATCAAAAAATCAACAAACAATAAATGCTGGAGAGGGTGTGGAGAAAAGGGAACCCTCTTGCACCGTTGGTGGGAATGTAAACTGATACAGCCACTACGGAGAACGGTATGGAGGTTCCTTAAAAACAGAACTACCATACGACCCAGCAATCCCACTACTGGGCATATACCCTGAGAAAACCATAATTTAAAAAGACACATGCACCCCAATGCTCATTGCAGCACTATTTACAATAGCCAAGACATGGAAGCAACCTAAATGCACATCAGCAGACAAATGGATAAAGAAGATGTGGCACATATATGCAATGGAATATTACTCAGACATAAAAAGAAACGAAATTGAGTTATGTGTAGTGAGGTGGATGGACCTAGAGTCTGTCATACAGAGTGAAGTAAGTCAGAAAGAGAAAAACAAATACTGTATGCTAACACACATATATGGAATCTAAAAAAAAAATGGTTCTGAAGAACATAGGGGCAGGACAGGAATAAAGACACAGACCTACTAGAGAATGGACTTGAGGACACGGGGAGTGGGAAGGGTAAGCTGGGACGAAGTGAGAGAGTTGCATTGACATATATACACTAACGTAAAATAGTTAGTGGGAAGCAGCTGCATAGCACAGGGAGATCAGCTTGGTGCTTTGTGACCACCTAGAGGGGTGGGATAGGGAGGGTGGGAGGGAAACGCAACAGGGAGGAGATATGGGGATATATGTATATGTATAGCTGATTCATTTTGTTATACAGCAGAAACTAACACAACATTGTAAAGCAATTATACTCCAATAAAGATATTAAAGAAAAAAAAAGAATTGGGTTGCAGAAGAAAACTGAAATAAGTGCGCTCAATAAATATTAATTAAATGATCCATAGTGGCAAAATAGTCAAATGGGGGTAATGGTAACCAGAAAATTGGTGATTCTTTTGTGACTGTTTGTGGGAAACTTTCTGGAATAATCCCAAATGGCTTTTGATCTAAGTGAAAGTAGAATAAACTGTTTCAACTGTTTTAAAATACAGTGTCTTAAGTTTCTGCCTCTGGAACCATATTTTCTATATAAATTAAGTATTAGAGTGAGTCTTTGTTATTGTTATTTTTAAAGCATGACACAATTAGACTCTTCTCAATATGAAATAAAAAAATATGAAGAATGAGAAAGGATGAAGAAGTTTTCCAAATAGATGATTTCATTCTGTATTTTCTATTTTTTTTTCCTAGCAGGAGAGAATTATAACCTCATCATCAGATTTAGTACAAGAGGAAAAAATTGAACTTCAGTCTAATAGACTAACTTACTGTACATGTTCTGAAAAAAGGAAATTGCCTTAGGAATTATCTGAAACATAATAAATCAGTTTAAGGAATAAAACAGTACTATATATTGTAATGCCAAAAAATCATCCTGGAAGCACTGATTTATCTAAGTCTTCCACAGAGAAAAACCCCTAGCTAGCCAATGTTGGTCAGCTGACATGAAGCATTTATTTAAAATATTCAGATAGGGAATGTCAACTAACAGGCAGTAACATGAATTTCTCTTTTCCTATCAAGTTGAAGAACTTTTCCTTGGTGTTTTATTGTAAACTGTAGTATAATGCTTCTTCAGAATTTCAAGGATAACTTACATGAAAAGGATCAAATTGCTACTAAAATATAATTTCAGTATGTTGTATTTATTTTTAATTTGTATTTATTTATTTTTGGCTGTGTTGGGTCTTCGTTTCTGAGAGGGCTTTCTCCAGTTGCGGCGAGCGGGCGCCACTCTTCATCGAGGTGCGCGGGCCTCTCTTGTTGCGGAGCACAAGCTCCAGACGCGCAGGCTCAGTAGTTGTGGCTCACGGGCTTAGTTGCTCCTCGGCATGTGGGATCTTCCCAGACCAGGGCTCGAACCCTCGTCTCCTGTATTGGCAGGCAGATTGTCAACCACTGTGCCACCAGGGAAGCCCCAGTATGTTGTATTTAATAGTTTGAGATTATTCTTTCTCTAGATATATGAGTGTATATGTATACACGTGTATATACATATTTGGGAGAATTGAACAGTTACTGCTATTATATATCAAAGAAATGTCAAAAGTTAAACACACATTTTTCTCTAATAAAATGCAAATGTAGAGACATCTGGACAAATAAACCCAGGAGAAGTTATGGTTTATTTAGTACCTGAAAATTCTTCTACTGTTAGTTATTTCCTAGTTGAAAAATTAATTTATCTAAATGAAATATTAATGTTTGATGCTATAGATAACAGTCTTCAATAATTCTTGAAATTTTTATTTTACTCAAATGGTACTTTACCATGTCACTGGATTGTTCAGCAGATTTCCATTAACTAGCCACTATCAACATGGTCAACGTTGATGTGAATGTTGAATCTTCCTTTAAATATCCTACTTCTTAAATAAAGTCTTCTTAATTACAGTATTGGGAGGATGGTGCTACTAGTCACAATTCCTAGTCTATCCATATCATATCAAACTTCTACTGCAGGAAATTTTCAAGCTTTTTCATTGGTTAGGATTTCAATAGAACTAACCCAAAGCAGAGAATTTATATTTAACATGCGAATGCAGAATACTTGATCTGGTATAAAGAAGTACTGCCAGAGCTTCTGCAGAAGTTGTAGATTTCAAAGGGCTGCTGTTTTAATGTTGCCTGAAGAATCTTAAAATGAAAGCATTAGGACGTTGGGTGACAATCCAGGATGATACTCTACTAGAAAGCAAACCTGCCAGAGTTTCCTGAAGAAATTAATAGCTCAGAAGGCATTTAGAATATATTTCAAACTACTATAGCTTCAGTGAATGCATTGTCTTAGAAAAAGCTAGCAATACAAAGATCCTTGGTGATCAAACAGAGTGGGGAGCTCAGGATAGAGTGACATCAGTCACATAGTTATTTTCAGGCTTAGAGGTGAAAAACAGAAACTACAGAAAAATAAACTATATAGGAGACCACAAGGAGTGGTGTAGTGCATGTACTATTCGTAAATTTTTCAGAAGGAGTAAGAAAAGATGAAGAACCAAGGTGAATCCAAATAAAAAAGTAAAGTCTTGGTAACAGATTACCTGCAAACCTAGTAAAGTATAGTGAGATTCTTAAGCTCTGCCTGCAACCTACATGGTAAGGAAATGGCACATCAAGACTTTGAAAACAGAAGAACAGAACCGAGCAAAACTTACGATAACCCAATCATAAGACAACCATTGTTGATTTCCTAGAGAGAGAGATGATATTAAAACTATGCTCATGACAATTCAGTAATTCTGAATTTAATTTTTATTTATTTGTTTGATTAAACATGTAACTTCTCAGTGACTCAGTTATCCATAATTGGATTAATTATTGTAAATCAATCTCTTTTTGCTTGTCTCCTGATTGAGCAATCCCAGCGAAGCCTTCTCTTTAAGATTCTTTTGGACCAGGAAGAACATAAATTAAAAAAATAAAATGTAGTATGATATTGTTAGAAGTAAAATACATGAACCCAGCTTTACCTACTGACCATCTGGCTGCTAGATGGTACTCAGGCAGGGATAATTATGCCTATGTATAGTTCTTGAAAGATGCAATTAGTTATATGAGTTGCAAAAGCCCTAACTAGGTAACTGAAGAAAATAGTACAATCAAAAGAGATTCACAAGGCCCAAGTACTGCTACATCATTTGCTACTTACCATTTCCATAATACTGCGAGACACTATATTTCCAATCCTCAATCTCTTCTGTAAATAGTAATATAACCTATACATTATATGATGTTTGAGCATTCACCATGAAAATATAGAAGTAAAAAACAGGTATTACATGTTCTTTTCTTGCTAGTATATTTTCAAATACTTCTTCGGTGTCTGGTGCTCTTTCTTCCTCTTTTCTTTTATGTATACCTACGTATCCAGGGTCTTTTCTTTCTATGTATACCTCCCTCTCTTTCTTTTATTCACACATACATATAGTCACACCCAAAGAGTAGATCTGACCGGGCTAACTTGATAGATAACTGTAGTTAGAACAGAAATATTTCTTCTTTTTAACTTCTTTTAGCATTGTTAAATTTGAACCGTAAAGAATTTATTGGGGTCACCAATATCTGTATCTGAGGCTAAGTTCTTGAAAATAGTGATTGCAAGAAAATAAGTTAAGCTGGTCAACATATAACCAGGTATAAAGTAAGAGTAAAAAGATGTGTGCTTTTCCCCATAGGTACTGTCTCAACAATCTTCAAGGATAATGGACAAGTAAAAATTTAAATTAAAAAAAATACCATTTATGGTAGTATCTAAAAACATGAAATACATAGGAATAAACTTATAAAAATATGCTCAGGGTATTTACCTTGAAAACTACAGAACATTGCTAAGAGAAAGTAAAAAAGACGTAAGTATTGGACATACCATGGTCATGGAATAGATGACACAATACTATTAAGTTGCCAATATTTACCAAATTAATCTACACATTTAATGCAATACCAATTAAAATTTCAGAAGGGATTTTTGTAGAAAGTGACAAACTTAATCTAAATTTACACAGAATTACAAAGGGCCTATCATAGCCAAAAGAATTCTAATGAACATAACTGGAGGAATTGCACTATTTCATTTAAAGACTCAGTATAATCCTATAAGTGTAGTGGTATAGAAATAAGTGTCATATTAGCATAAAGACAGGCATATTCATTAATGGAATAGAATATGGAGTCCAAAAACTGACTCCTACACATGTGGTCAGATGATTTTCAATGAGCAAAGGTAAGCAATGAGAAAGGGTAGTATTCTCAACCAACAGCACTGTCACAACTAGATATCCATATTTAAATAAATAAATAAATAAATAAGGGGGGAAAAAAGAGAATAATCTATATCTGATTCTGCTCCTCAGTGAATAAGAGCCCCAAACTCCCTGTGGGGTGTGTGTGTGTGTGCGTGTGTGTGTGTGTGTGTGTGTGTGGAGAGAGGTCATTGGTCACAACTAACTCATGAAGTAATAGGGAGTCCCATTTTGAGCTGAATGCTAATGGAGTATAAAACAATGTCTAATACTGTGTTTGGATAATGCTAATCTTAATCTCTTTTGTTGTATATTCTTCATTTTTCTCAGACGATGTCTTTGGTGATCTTACTATCTTCACTATATGGTCTGTTTAAGTGTTATCATCTCCCATGTCTTCACATGTTGTATCATGGCATGCAGTGACTTGCAAACCTTTACTCTAGATCAGATCTCTCTCCTGGGTTCCAGATAAAATTTGAATATCTCTTTGATAGATTCCTCTGGATATACTACTGGGACCTCAAGCCCAACACCCACCACTGATTCATCTCACTGTTTGTCTTCCTTCGTTATGCCTGCCCTTCGCCCCATTCTGCTCTTCTTTTGTTCCCTGAATTGATGACTGATACTGCTTTTCACTCAGTTTCCAGAGTTACAAGCTCAACACTCATTGTTAATTCCTTCCTGACTTTCATATCCCTTCAGTCATCGGGAGTTTACGATTATATTCCTTAGATTTTTTTTTAACATCTTTATTGGAGTATACTTGCTTTACAATGGTGTGCTAGTTTCTGCTTTATAACAAAGTGAATCAGCTATACACATATATATATCCCCATATCTCCTCCCTCTTGCATCTCCTTCCCTCCTACCCTCCCTATCCCACCCCTCTAGGTGGTCACAAAGCACCGAGCTGATCTCCCTGTGCTATGCGGCTGCTTCCCACTAGCTATCTATTTTACGTTTGGTAGTGTATATATGTCCATGCCACTCTCTCACTTTATCACAGCTTACCCTTCCCCCTCCCCATATCCTCAAGTCCATTCTCTAGTAGGTCTGTGTCTTTATTCCCGTCTTGCCCTAGGTTCTTCATGACCATTTTTTTCTTTTCTTAGATTCCACACATATGTGATAGCATACAGTATTTGTTTTTCTCTTTCTGACTTACTTCACTCTGTATGACAGACTCTAGGTCCATCCACCTCACTACAAATAATTCAATTTCGTTTCTTTTTATGGCCAAGTAATATTCCATTGTATATATGTGCCACATCTTCTTTATCCATTCATCTGTTCATGGACACTTCGGTTGCTTCCATGTCCTGGCTACTGTAAATACAGCTGCAATGAACATTTTGGTACATGACTGTTTTTGAATTATGGTTTTCTCAGGGTATATGCCCAGTAGTGGGATTGCTGGGTCGTATGGTAGTTCTATTTGTAGTTTTTTTAAGGAACCTCCATACTGTTCTCCATAGTGGCTGTATCAATTTCCATTCCCACCAACAGTGCAAGAGGGTTCCCTTTTCTCCACACCCTCTCCAGCATTTACTGTTGGTAGATTTCTTGATGATGGCCATTCTAACCTGTGCGAGATGACATCTCATTGTAGTTTTGATTTGCATTTCTTTAGTGATTAATGATGTTGAGCATCCTTTCATGTGTTTGTTGGCAATCTGTATATCTTCTTTGGAGAAATGTCTATTTAGGTCTTCTGCCCATTTTTGGATTGGGTTTTTTGTTTCTTTGACATTGAGCTGCATGAGCTGCTTGTAAATTTTGGAGATTAATCCTTTATCAGTTGCTTCATTTGCAAATATTTTCTCCTAAAAGACCCTGAATAGCCAAAGCAATCTTGAGAAAGAAAAACGGAGCTGGAGGAATCAGGCTCCCGGACTTCAGACTATACTACAAAGCTACAGTAATCAAGACAGTATGGTACTGGCACAAAAACAAATATAGATCAATGGTAGTGGCACAAAAACACAACAGGATAGAAAGCCCAGAGATAAACCCATGCACGTATGGTCACCTTATCTTTGATAAAGGAGGTAAGAATATACAGTGGAGAAAAGACAGCCTCTTCAATAAGTGGTGCTGGGAAAACTGGACAGGTATATGTAAAAGTATGAACTTAGAACACTCCCTAACACCATACACAAATGTAAATTCAAAATGGATTAAAGACCTAAATGTAAGGCCAGACACTATCAAACTCTTAGAGGAAAACATAGGCAGAACACTCTATGACATAAGTCACAGCAAGATCCTTTTTAACCCACCTCCTAGAGAAATGGAAATAAAAACAAAAATAAACAAATGGGACCTAATGAAACTTCAAAGCTTTTGCACAGCAAAGGAAACCATAAACAAGACAAAAAGACAATCCTTAGATATTTTTGAACTAGACCTTTCTTGTCCATTTCTGCTGCCACTGCCTTGGTTCTTTTTTTTTTTTTTTTTTTGAGGTATGCGAGCCTCTCACTGTTTTGGCCTCTCCCCTTGTGGAGCACAGGCTCTGGACGCACAGGCTCAGCGGCCATGGCTCACAGGCCCAGCCGCTCCGTGGCATGTGGGACCTTCCCGGACCGGGGCACAAACCCGTGTCCCCTGCATCGGCATGCGGACTCTTAACCACTGCGCCACCAGGGAAGCCCCCCCATTTCTTAAATGAGTGATTATAGGAGCCTCGTGGTTTGTCACCAGGATGACCTTTCAAAACTGTAAACCTGAATATGACAATCTTCCTATAACCTTTCCTTGACTCCCCATCACCTACTTAATCAAGAACCTGCACAATCAAGTGAAAACTCTTCAGTATGACTCTCCAGCCTCACCTTTCACCTCTTACCTATTCATATAGTACTGTTCAGTAATATCAAATTATTTTAAATTTCTAGCATATATGAAGGCGTATCTTTTATAGTTTCACAATGCACATTAATATATTAAGGGCTCTGTGAAGACTTGTTATACGGGAACTTGCTTACTTTTTTTTTTAATTGAGAAGTTCCCAAATATATTGAACTTCTAAATTTCACTCCTATCTTTACTCCTTCCCCAGGAGTAGCAATCACATCTCATAGGACTTCTGAAATTTTGATGACTATGATCTAGAAAATACTTATTTAACAGATGACATCAAAATCACTTAGCCAGAGATATGGGGAAGGGGAAAGGTAAGCTGTGACAAAGTGAGAGAGTGCCATGGACATATATACACTACCAAATGTAAAATAGATAGCTAGTGGGAAGCAGCCGCATAGCACAGGGAGATCAGCTCGGTGCTTTGTGACTACCTGGATGGGTGGGATAGGGAGGGTGGGAGGGAGGGAGACGCAAGAGGGAGGAGATATAGGAACATATGTATAACTGATTCACTTTGTTATAAAGCAGAAATTAACACACCATTGTAAAGCAATTATACTCCAATAAAGCTGTAAAAAAAAAAAAATCACTTAGCCAGACATTCAAAAGACATTATTCCCCAACTCTCAGCTAATTTTCCAGCCTTTCCACTCCATACAGAAGCTCTTCATATATCCATACTCACTCTTATCTAAAAAAATCATTTTACTTTCTCATCTCTCTGTCTGAGCTCTGGGCATTTATCAGCCTAGAATGCCTCTCTGGCCCTGACCCATCCTTCATTATTCAGCTCAATTCCTCCCCTTGGTTTAATGTGTGGCTCACCTCTTCAATGAAGTGATCTTTTTCTATGAACCCCTTTAGCAATTATTACTTAAGCCATTACTTTGCAATTAATCATGTACTACTTTGTCACATATTTCTGCTATTGACTAGAAAGTTATTTAAATTTTTAGCATGCATCTGTTTTGCTTTTCAAAAAATGTCTTCAAACTCTTTGACCTATACCTGGATTCTCTTACTGTTCACCCAGGGCAACTATATATAGCAGGCACACCATAAATGGCTGATCTTTTGTTGCTGCTTCTAAACCAGCAGAAGGGATTTACTAAAATCATAAGCTTTTATATTAATGCAGTGAAAGAGAATTTCAAATGATGGGGAATTTACATATTTTATGTTGTGCAAACGAGGCTGACTTTGAGATTCCTAGAAGAAACAATGCATATCTTAAAGACAGTGCTTTGAATTTTATTTGAAATAATTATTCTTTGACAGGGAAAAATGACTGTATTCAAAAAGTACAGACAAATTTCATCCATTATGATTAACTATTGATGCATCATAGTTACTTCATCAGATATTTTATACCTCTCCTATTCCACTGGAGAACAAATCAATTACATTAAAATATTTTTTCTGTGATTAGAATTGAATTCTAAAGTAGCACCTTTCTGCCTCCTACACAAGACAAATACACCTACCAGAAAGCACACAACTGAAAAATGAAAGCTACAAACAAATGAATTTTCCTTCATTTTTATCACTAACCAATACCTACCATAGCATGACAGAAACCAATAAACACTCAATGCAATTTACAGTTGCACTAGCATATGGTATTTCCCCAATAGCTTTCCTGATGTCTAAACCACTACCTTGAAAAGTACTGAATCCTCCTACCTTCATTCTACATTTAATATCTGTCACGATTCTGCCTTTAGAAAGACAATTTAGTCATATGATGATAGGTAGTTCGGTAACTACCTGACAAATCAGACTTTTAAAAAATCTGTTGTTCTCTTAATTTTGATTTGGAGATGACATTTATTGTTATGAACTTGTCAGATATAACCTTGTAATGGTGTGCATGTAGCTGATATATTTTAGTGCTTATTTACTCATTTTACTTGAAATATTTATGTAAATATACATGGAAATGTGTTCTTTATAAATCTCACATGAAAAATTATTCTGTATTTTTGGCAAGTCATCAGAATAAGATGCCATCTTTGAGTAAGATGTATTTTCCATTACTCTTCCTTGTTTCTAAACCTCGGTTGTATCCATATCAATCCTCACCGCTCAGTACATCTGGACCTGCCCAACTATCAGTCACCCTTGAGGAAGGTCGGGACACCCCTGGGATTTGCCACACAAGGTACTAGCTGTGATAGACTTTGTAAAGTCGGCTTGAAGTAGCACATGGTAAATGTTAACTTAAAAACTGAAAATAACAAATGATGTACTGGACTTACTTTAACACAATCTTTAGTACATGTTTTGGCCTTTAAAATGCTAAAGCTATACTGGATATTTTTATTTCTGGTCCTTTTGAAAAAATGTGGATCCTCTGCTTTCTCAAGATAAGTTGTGAAATTTAGATGGAGGCATTTAAATCCCAAATCCAGCAGCTTCTCTCCATCATCTTGTTAACTGCAAATAAACAGCATTCAAACTTTGTTAAATTTGTTCCCAAAAGGGTTTTTATACAGTCAAATATGAATTCGGGGGGGGGGTGAATGAATCCACTTACATATTACAATCTTATTTCAACTTTACCTATATAGAATGAAGTCCCTGATTTTATCTGCGGTGCCTATCACTATGCCTGGCATGTGTTATTTGATCCATCCATGGAGAGAGGGGGATACAAGAGGAAACCTTCACAAAGAGCCCTGAAAAAAAACAAGTGTAATAAAAAACAATCCTATAGCTCTTTTCCTATATCATGCATTTCAAAAATGAATCTAAGAGAGGTTAAGAGATACTCAAGTTATTGCTGGCAGAGCTGGGTCTAGAACCCTAGCCTGAAGCACAGGCTCTTGCCCCTATGGGATGCTGCCTCCCTGGGATATAAGGACTGACAGGAAATAAGCACCTCTTCCCACTCAGTGTATTAGCATACCTTTTTTTTTTTTTCACAAAATCTAAGGGTTTTTCTCATTTTCCTTGCTTTATGCCATTTCCGCATCTTTAAAACATGTTTAGAAATTTCAACAAGCTATAAACAGTATTTTTTTATTAAGAGATGTGACATTAAGAGGTGTCACAGGGCTTCCCTGGTGGCGCAGTGGTTGAGAGTCCGCCTGCCGAGGCAGGGGACACAGGTTCGTGCCCCGGTCCGGGAGGATCCCACATGCCGCGGAGCGGCTGGGCCCGTGAGCCATGGCCGCTGGGCTTGTGCGTCCGGAGCCTGTGCTCCACAGCGGGAGAGGCCACAACAGTGAGAGGCCCGCGCACAGCAAAAAAAAAAAAAAAAAAAAGAGGTGTCACAAATGTAGAGAGATTCAGTGCTTGCTGTATTCTACCAGCCATGCTGTAAAGGTTAGAAAAGTGACATGTACTAATAAGACCCACGGCACTAATGAGAGGATCTGGTGCCACACAGTATCTTAAAATCCTCCCCAGGGTTCATTACTATGCCATGTTGATCATGTCATTTTTAGTAAATTCAAGAGTGACTCATTCCTGGCTGACAGCTAAGTGCAGATACCGTTATGTTACCTCTAAAGCTCTGTCAGTGAACTTGTCAGAAAATAAAGCAGAGCCTCCTTACTAGGAAAACATAAACGTCCAAACTTCCCAGTTTTTTGTCTTAACATACTGAAATTTCCTGTATGCTCTCTACTGAAATATTAATTTTCAAGCATGGTCTGAACAAACATGCTTTACAGAAAAAACTCATCATTGTGCCTTCACACAAAGGCTGTATTATCCTTTTTGTCTTGGAAAGAGATTTCTATTTTTACATTAGTTTCAACAATGTGCAAAAACCCTTAGAAATTTTTTTTCAAATATCCTGATATTTTTATTTATTTATTTATATGCAGAAGAAAAATTAAATGTCTATTTCCCTAAACAGAAAAGACATTTTTGTCACACACCTATGGTCACAAATATATAGTTCAGTTTGGGTTAATCTCTGAAAAGGAGAGCTTATAAACTCTTGGGAGCTTTGGTTCAGCCATCTTGTCATGTGGACAGTGCATGCGAGAAAGCCAGCCTGCCGAAAAAAAGAGAATCATGGAGATATGGAGGAGACAGAGACAGAAGAAGGATGCATACATTCCCTGAGGTCCTGACCACTTCCCAATTCTTGCATGCAATCCTGAGATCATTCTGCATGCTTTGATTTTTCTGAGACAACTTATATTTAATCAGTTAACCATTTATTTCTTGTTTGCTTTGCATTGCTTTTCTACTTAAGCTTTCTCGGTTTGGTTTCTGTTACTTGTAAATAGAGTCTTATTTGGTACCCAGGCCTCAACTGTTGTTGTTGGTGGTGGTGTATGTGTGAAAATGACATGAGGATAGATTCATTTTTTTAAAATAAATTAGACTGCCAGAAATAAGGCTCTGGTAGAATGGGACAAACTACAGATTAATGGGATGAAAATATTATAGGTATCCATCAGGCTGGGTCCATCAGGGAAGATGCCTCCAGAAGTCAATGTACAAAATCTGGCAGGGTAGAATATTTTATCAGAGAGGTTTTACAGATAGATAGTTCATGGTAAAAGAGCAGGGAGGAAGGATATTGTGCAATCTCATAGCTGAGAATATGACTGCTCGTGGTGACTGAGATCTAGGGAGAATACAGTATTTAAATTTGGGGCTGTTCCATTTGTGGCTATAAATACAGATACCTTGAAAGGTGCTGTTACAACAGAGCTCATCTACTAAAAGTGGGTTATAAAATGGAGTCTGGTTGCAGAAAAAAATGTTAAGTGCTCGAGTACAGAAACCCTGTGGTTCTCGACCAGAGGGGATTTTGCCCCTTTGGGGATATTTGGCAACATCTGGACACCTTGTTGGCTGTTACAACCAGAGTAGGGGATTGTTAGTGACATCCAGTGGGCAGAGGCCACGGATACTTCTCAACATCCTGCACTTCCCAGGATGGCCCTGCACAATAAAGGATTATCTGATCCAGACATCAATAGCGCCGAGGCTGAGAAACCCTACTTAACCAATAAATAAAAACAAGTGGAATCTTTCGATACTTCAGAGCGAATCTCCAAATTCCAGGTTAAGAGTCCTGCTAATTCTCATCTGTAGAGTTAAATCAGTTTCAGATATTGAATAAGGGTTGTGGGGAGAGGAGCTTATCCTTGATTGAGTCCAGGTCCATTCCCAACTGGCACATTTAGTCACTGCCGTTATTTTGTGTGTGTGCGTGTTGTTTTTATTTTTATTAAAAAAATTTTCTTTCCAGTCATTAAAAAAAAATTTTTATTGGAGTATAGTTGCTTTACAATATTGTGTTAGTTTATACTGTACAGCAAAGTGAATCAGCTCTACGTATACATACATCCCTTCTTTTTTGGATTTCCTTCACATTTAGGTCACCACAGAACAGTGAGTAGAGTTCCCTGTGCTATACAGTTGCAGTTATTTTTATATATTATATTTCTCAGCCTATGGCTAGCCTGCAGATATAGGACCCAACCTAACTGTACCTCAGTCGCCTCAGAGGCTTGTCAGTACTGGGTTCTCGAAGGCTTAAAGCAACTGCATCCTGACACACTAAGCCAAAACACAGAATTGGCACAGTGGCCTATTTCATTGTATGCCATAGCAGAAATGCTAAGCTAGGAGCACCATACTATAACAAGGATATTACAGAAAGAGAAAACATTTATAAGACTTCTAATTTGATGTCTAATAACTCAATGTAAACTGAAATAAGAAGATGATTCTATAATTTTACTTTTAAAAAGAAATACAGGAAAATGTTGATGTGTCGGTGCAGAGGTATTTCATCTACCCTGGCTCTGCATTAGGCCTAGGAATGTGTATCTATTTGTGCTGTACAAAGATTCTGAACGATGCAAATTTCAGAGAAGCACCCTTACACACAATCACCAAAACATGGGAATTCAGCAATTTTGTTTGACTGTCCAGGAAACAGCATAAGAATGCTCCTCTTTGACTCGAATACCCACTGTTCTAGTTTCCTACTGCCGCTGTAACAAATTACCAAACCCTAGTGGCTTAAAACAACACAAATTTATCATCTTACACTTTTGGAGGTCAGAAATCTGAAACGGGTCTTACTGGGCTACCGGCCTCCCTGGGGCTCTAGAAGAGAAACCATTTTCTTTCACTTTCCAGGTTCTACAGGCTTCTCCTATTCCTTGGGCCACGTCCCGCTTCTAGCATCAAAACCAGCGATGATCTGAGCCCTTCTCAGGATGACGTCCCTCTGGTTCTTACTCTTCTGCCTCACTCTTCCTTCTGTAGGGAGCCTTGGTCCAACAGGACAATACAGATAATCTACTTATCTTAAGGTCAGCCCTTTGCCATGTAACATAACATTTTGATAGATTCTGAGGATTAGAATGTAGGCATCTTTGTGGGAGACCATTACTATTGCTACCACATTCGCTAAAAAAAGCATTTTACAAATAAGTAGATACAGCTTACTAAGCTGTATTAGTCACAGAATCAAGCTTTGGCATTTGAAATGGGATAATTACATCAGACATTTAAAAAAAGATAGCAAGCAAAACCTTGAGGCTTTAAAAGAATTTCATGATCTTGTAGAAAACTCATTTCTTAATACAGTCTAACTTCTGGAATGTCCACAAAACAAATGTAATTTAGGAATGAAGGATTCTCAGGATAACATGACATCAAATAGTTATTAATTTTATTATTGCCATAACATTAAGCAGGGGATTTCTAATTTTATTAACCTTTTGATATGTCACAAAAATCCTGCCCACACTCCAGCTCTCCATCCCTAAAAATGTAATTCTCTTTAAAAAACTACAGAAGTTAAAAATACTCCTCCTTCCTACATTGGGAGTAAAATCAAAGCAAGTGCTATAGAGGACAGGGTGAATACTGCAGTCTTGTAGATGATCCTTCACATTGGTGATGAGGAACTCTGAGATGACATTTCAAAGACACTGACAAACTCAGGATCATTGATATCAATAATAGAGTTGATAGTTTTCTACAGAATGAAACTACCCCTTGGAAGAAGTATGCTTTAGCCTTTGATTCACTTATTAAATTTAGTAGTAATTTAGTAGAAGGGGTGCAGGAAATCACCTAACTGCCTCATACATTTTTAGGAGAAAAAATTAAAATGACATAAAGGTAGATCAATAACGCATTTTTCTGGGAAACCAAGAGATTTCCATCATTTCCATTCTTTAGTGACAATTTCCCTTTCAATGATCACAAACCCTGATGAACATAATGATGCCTCTAAATAGAAAAAAAAAAATACTCGATTTTTTCTTTTTAAGACATCAAGGAAATAAACAGTGCATTTAAAAATGCTTACATCCTATAATAACAAAATGATAATGAGGACTACAATGAACACTTTAGCACTTAACAGGGGTTTCCTCTATCCACAATACCTAAGTTATTCTAGAAAACAAATACAAAAAACCAAGCAAATGTATCTTCTCTAAGGTACAAAAAGGTTCATGAATTTAAATAACTATTTAAAACTACAGAATAGGAGAGGCTATATGGTATAGATAATTGTCAGCTGAGTTGCATGAAAAATAAGGAGTGTGAGATGTGTGTTATTGAAAACAAATGCCATATATCTTACCTATCCTTTTATATATCTATCTATCTATCTATCTATCTATTCTATCTCTCTATCTCTCCATCTATCTACTTACTTATCTATCTATCTATCTGTCCCTCAAATGCATTTTGAGGTCCTGGAAGCCTGAGAACATGTCTGTATTTCTTACATCCCATACAGTGCCCAGCAGTAACTTGATCTTAGTAGGCAACATTGGTTTTGCTTACTGCATTCTGCAGTACTGAATACTGACATTATCAGATATAGTAAAGTGATTAAATGACAAAGAGCTCTAATATAAATTTTTAAATTGCCAATTCATTGTTATCTAAGTTAAGTATATTCTATATTTCAAGTAATGCTTCCCAATTTTATTTATCACACTGATCTAATTAAACACCATTGGCCAAGAGTAGCAAGTACTGACTGGTTCCCTAACTCAACTGTAATATCAAGGGAAGGTTTAGCACTTCATTAAAATTATAACCTCATCCGCTGCTAGCTCAATCATCTAATAATTTAAAATATGTAGATTGTGTAAGTAAACAATATAAAAAGATAATCTGCATAAAATTTTTAAAATTGCAGGTACATTTTAAGTCCATGGGAACACAAAAAAATGCTGGAATTTATTTATCAGAGTTTCCCCTGCTAAGCAACAAAATGAAGCATCTTTGGATGGTAATGAAAAATTTCACTCTCAGGTACAGTAGTATGTGATAATAATAACCTTAAAATAGCAACCAGCTTGCAACTACTGGGCCACCAATCCACATAATGTAACTGATTTGATATTGCCTTTTCCAATCTCTCTCACAGCTTAAGACAAAATACCATGTTCCAATTGAGAAAAAAAATATTTAGGCCTTCCCTGGTGGCGCAGTGGTTGAGAGTCCGCCTGCCGATGCAGGGGACACGGGTTCGTGCCCTGGTCCGGGAAGTTCCCACATGCCGCGGAGCGGCTGGGCCCGTGAGCCACGGCCGCTGGGCCCGCGCGTCTGGAGCCTGTGCTCCGCAACGGGAGAGGCCACAACAGTGAGAGGCCCGCGTAACACACACACACAAAAAAAGAAAAAAATATTTATTAAAAAAAACCTTTCAGTACATAGAAAAGAAGCATTCATGGTTCTCAAAAGGTGGACTATACTAGGTTGTAAGATTACTACACTGTTCTTTGCTTTCTGTGTTCCTTGCTTTCTGTGTTTTAGTCAGCATCCATTTTGTGGGAAAGGGATGAACAGGGGAAGCTTCCTTAATTTAGTTCCTTTCATCTGAAGATTTCAAAAGCTTTGCTGATGGCTATTATTTACAGTCGCTGAATAAATGGGAGCACTGAGCCAATGCGAGGCTATAACCATTCTGTAAATGAATTACAAAGCAGTAGAATCTTGTTAAAACAAGTGGGAATGTAAAATGTCTTAGGCGTCCCGCTCAGTTGTAAACTCATCTTCCATTTTTCTAAGCAACTTTCTCCATTTTAGAACTTTATTCTGACATTTTAAGATTAATAATGACCTTGCTCACTTGTTCACACAGTCATTGGCCCCTGATTGTTTTTAGAAATGTAAGCCAGCTAACGTGGAAATAGAGCGTGATTGGTTTTTAAATGACTGAATCTATATGTCTTTTTCCCGTTTCTATTTTTCTATAAACCACCTTTGTTCATATCGAGTTAAACAACAACAAACAAAAAAAGAAGCAATAGCTACAGAGCACTTCATACTTATTTGAAACCCTTACACATACAAATTACCAAGACATTATGATAATTTAAGTAAATCCATCTAACAGAAATGCTAAAACTATAACCTGAATATGTTCATTCCATTGCTTTTCATTAGATTTTGGTCTCAGTCACCAAGTAAATAGATTAACCGAAGTTATGATTTAGTTGTTAAATAGCAAAATTTAAAGAAAATGAGGAGCACTGTTAAACTGGGCAAATGTAGAAACTATTTATAGTACTACAATTGACAGCTTTAAAGTCCATGACTTGGCAGGACAATGATACAAGGAAAAGAAACACATCCTTTAGAATTTCTAACTTTTTATTCTGTATTGTAGTTGTAGTCGAAAGACCTTACATATAACAGTGGAATAAGGGAAAGAAGTACCAACTACTGATTGGATAAGTGGAGAATCTGTTCAAAATATGTAGTCATACATGCCAGGTACTTTACTAATATTCATGGACATGTTTTGAATCTTATTAAAATGATATTTTCTACTTTGGTGAACTAGCTTAATGAAAAGACTCCAAATTTAACTTGAATTTTGCTAATTTTAGCTGTTAAAATAGGCGCTTTTATATTGGCCGCTACATAGTCTCTCTCAACCAAGTGAAGAGTTAAGGTGATACCTCATTGAATGAAATGTGTGCACAGATACAGGGCCTTCATTCCTAGGAACATGTAGATAGACTAAGAAAGAAAATCAGATAAGCAACGCAGGAACAACTCAGAAAGATTACCTTAAGGAAAATGGAAAATAATTAAATGTGGATAGCTTGGCTTTCCAAAGCCTAGAGGGACATGCTAAATACTGACAAAATACAACAGCAAAGTCATTTAGCAAGACAGGTCATTTGGTAAAATAACAACAATAACAAAAACCCATTAATGTCTGGTCTGTTTTATAATATGGTCATGGTATTCTGTGGTGTGTCAGAGATGAATCTGAAAGGTTCTTGCCCTTGCCATTGAATCTCCCTATGACTAATGGCTCACATTTGTTAAACATACAGAAAATTTTAGAGTTATAGTAAGACACACATACACATATGCACACACAAAAGCTAAATTAAACTCAGGAATACTGAACACTTACCTTCTAATTAACTGAGTTGCCTGGAAGTCACACTGTTTCCTGATGTTAATAAGAACTCACAAATAATAATTGATGCAGCCAGCTAAAAATACAAACTCAGGGCTTCCCTGGTGGCACAGTGGTTGAGAGGCTGCCTGCCAATGCAGGGGACACGGGTTCGTGCCCCGGTCCGGGAAGATCCCACATGCCGTGGAGCGGCTGGGCCTGTGAGCCATGGCCACTGGGCCTGCGCGTCTGGAGTCTGTGCTCCGCAACGGGAGAGGCCACAACAGTGAGAGGCCCGCATACCGCAAAAGAAAAAAAAAACAACCAAAAAATACCAAACTCAGTGAAAAATATAATTTCAAGTTAGGTGACGAATGTTCTATCGAATATATAATAATATAGATAATATAATAAAGTCTTATTATTAATGTTAAAATATAACTATTATAGCCATCCCAAAGAATAAATCATCTGGAGTTGTTCCAGGCTTAGTCAGCAGAGTGTCATGGACATTTAACATAAAAAACACTTCTTGACCCTGAAGATATAAATCAGAAAACCATTAGCTGAGGTACACTAGTTGATTCTTCGAAGCTCTACACACAGCCTCACATAATGTCCTCAACAATAAGGAGGAAAACTAATTGATCTTATAATTAATTTGACTAACACAGAATGTACATTTAGGTCAAAGAGTGAATATTGGGTTTGACATTGACCAACTTAGCTATCTACATGGATCAAATTAAACAAGTAATTGCGGGCACGTGGCCAGGTCAGACTATGGACTTGTACCTATTAATCTGCCTATATTTGGAAGTTCAGCTATTAATTTGGGTAATCTATTTACCTCAGTGTATGGCTGAACTTCTGGGATTTGCTCTGTTGGAAGTTGTAAGTGAACATAAAGGGTAGTCCCAAGTGAAATAGGCAATTTACATACGCGGAAAGTAGAAAATTTTGTGTAACTGTGGTTAGGGAGGAAAAAAATGTGATTTCTATGTCACTGGAAAAATTACTTATTCAATACTCCAAGCCAATGTTAACGTTCCTACCTTGAAAATTAAATAAGAAGTCAAAGAACTGGAGCCGTTTTACTAGTTAACATTTACTTATATTGAGTTATATTGAGTTTGAAATTAAATATTAGAATAGTTACTGGAAACTGTCTCAAATACGTTTACTACATACAATGTAAAATTGTAACTAAAGAATGTGGAATAATCTTTTAGAGTTCACCATACATTGAAGATTAAAAAAAAAAATACAAAGAAAGCCAAATTCTTTGCAGAAATAATGTCACCTCCATTGATATGTGAAACTAGAAAATCTTCAGAAATAAACTCCCGCATAGCTAAGCATCAAGTATATAAAGGTTAGAGGAGTTTTTAAGTAAGAGAGTTTCAATAATAAGGAATCTAAACTTAGCATCATTAATTTGAATGGCATAGAACAGCATGTTTCTGACAATCAAGTAGCCAAGGAACAATCTGCTTCTTTGCAGATAAAGCTAAAAGAAACCACTTCTCTTCTCATTCAGCCAAAGGCAGGTAAAAGCACTTTTATCTTAAGACGTATATGAACATTTCATTTGATTTACATGGTTTAAGTGGTGACTTGACAGCAGGAAGAGCTAACAGTCACTAGAAGTCCCTTCCATTCCTGGTTATTTTTCCTCCTATAAATTCATTATAGCACATAGTTAGAACAATTATTTATGCCCTAAAATAGAATATATTATCTGCATATATTAATTTATCACACATCTCTCCCTTTTGAAGTCATATGTTTTTTAAAGTAGTGTGAAAAGTTGCTCTCCTTCCAAAAATTTCACCATTTGAGATTTATGGTGATTAGAGAATTTTATATCTTTGGATTACTAAACACAACAGAATTGCAAGAAATTTCTAAGAATACAATTCAAGCATTAAAAACAGAAAGGAGGGCTTCCCTGGTGGCGCAGTGGTTGAGAGTCCGCCTGCCGATGCAGGGGACACGGGTTCGTGCCCCGGTCCGGGAGGATCCCACATGCTGTGGAGCGGCTGGGCCCGTGAGCCATGGCCACTGAGCCTGCGCATTTGGAGCCTGTGCTCCACAACGGGAGAGGCCACAACAGTGAGAGGCCCACATACCGCAAAAAAAAAAAAAAAAAAAACAGAAAGGAATGCGCCTATTCACCATGTTGCCTGATGGCTTTATCTGGAGACATTTCAATGAGGTGCTGAGGAAATCATCACAAGAAAAAAATTTTAAGTAACCTAAGCACCAAAACAAAGTAATCGGCCTGAAATTTCTGAATCTTAAATCTTCACAAAATTACATAATCAGGGCTTCCGCGGTGGCGCAGTGGTTGAGAGTCCGCCTGCCGATGCGGAGGACACGGGTTCGTGCCCCGGTCTGGGAGGATCCCACGTGCCGTGGAGCGGCTGGGCCCGTGAGCCATGGCCGCTGAGCCTGCGCGTCCGGAGCCTGTGCTCCGCAACGGGAGAGGCCACAGCAGTGAGAGGCCCGCATACCAAAAAAAAAAATTACATAATCAAACGTCATAGGATATATGGTGTTTAAACAAACTATACGTTAGCAAGGTTATATTGATATATGATAAAGAGGAAAGAAAGTACATCACACATTGCAAACATCACATAAAACTTCTGAGCAGTACACGTGTGCATTTCACCTGCTTAAAGAGATGTGAGAAGTCAATGTATTTCTTTGATACTAAGAAATTTCTCTCTGTGAAGGTATCTAACATTAAGAGTTAAAGAATTTTGAATGATTTTTCAGTGCTTATTAGGTAAAAGTAACTAATATTCACAGTGTCTCTCTGAGCCTGGTACTATGCTAGGTAATTAACATATTGGTATCTGATTTATTTCTCCCAAGTCTGATGGTTGTGTACTCTTATTCCTATTATATATATATATTTATCTTAAGGCTCAAAGAAATTAAATATTTTTCAAGGTCACATAGTAAATTCCATTAGATTGGAAATGAACTCAAAATCCATTAATTCAAAAGGTCTGGGTATTTTGGACAACTCAGAAAACAGAAGAAAATAAATTGAGGCTATCAAACTTCACCCTATTAGCTTTCATTTTTCATACTGAGTATCAAACATCTCCATTACAGTGTTTGGAGGAAAAAAGTGAAAGCAACATAGTATGGTAATAAATATGAATTTTATGTGATAAATAATATTTGCTTTAAATATGTATTCTTACCACTGTAATTGATATAGGAGAGGGAAGCCAGATTTGTAAATAGTTTAGGATTAATAAAATATCTCTGAATTGTATGATATTTGTAATCGTCAATTTTAATATCCTATATACAGTAGTTATGCTAAATGACAACATCAGCTCTGTGCCTGTGAACTAACTAATTGTAACATGAACATTACAAGAGGAAGAATGGTGCTTATGACAGTCCTGATGGAGCAATTCTAGAATAGCAAAAAAATCACCTCAGTAAGGAGATCATTTTCAAAGTCATTAACATCGGCTTTGTTGTGCTAAATATCTTTCTACATAAAATAGCCTGGAGAACAAATTAGATATAAGGACAAAATTACTCATAATATTCACATAATAAATCTGGAAACTATTAATAGGTCTAACTTTGAAGAGATATTCTCTTTCAAAACATTCTAAACATTTTAAAAACCAAGTTTTTTGATACTTGATATTTTGGATATTTGATATTTGAATGAATGGAGAAGAAAGGGCAACATCATCCACTTCTAATCTATACAAATTTTAAATGTGAATTATCCAGGGAATGATGAATGACATATGAGTTTCATACGTATCTATTATTGAACAAGTAAAAAATTAGGAACAAAGACATATTTATTGATACACAAAGTGAAGAAGACTAAAACTCATAACTATCTTTTGATTACTCAAATTATCTTACTTACATTATCTTTTGATTACTACATTATTTAATACTGTATCTTAAACATAAAAATACTTTAATATAACTTTTGAGGGGAACTATGTAGCTTAGAGATTAAATTGAACCCCATCCAGTTCTACTTTGCAAGAGCTGTGTGACCTTAGCTCAATTATCTAAGCTCTCAAAGACTCAGTTTTTGTTATCTGTAAAACAGGAATAATAACTGTATCTTTCTCATGAGATTACTGTGAGGATTAAATTAGATAAAATATACAAGTGCCGACCATATAACATAAACCATACCACTAGCAAGTGGTAAGTTCCCCTTAAGTGATAGAAATTATTATCATTGTGATCAGAGTCATCATCACAAAATGTATCCCTATAAACAAGGAATATGTCATTTTTTTAAACTCTGTGTCATGCATTTTTATATTTTCATTAGTAGGTAGTGAAACATCTTATATTTATGAAATCAAATCAAAGTAATACAAAAAGTATTTGATTTGGGGGGGAGGGATAAATTGTGAGGCTGAGATTGACATATACACACTACTACATATAAAATAGATAACTAATAAGGACCTACTGTAGAGCACAAGGAACTCTACTCAATACTCTGTAATGGCTTCTATGGGAAAAGAATCTAAAAAAGAGTGGATATATGTATGTGTATCACTGATTCACTTTGCTGTACACCTGAAACTAACACAACATTGTAAATCAATTATACGCCAATCCAAAAAAAAAAAAGAAAGTATTTGGTTTGAGATATTACTAATGTGCTCACTTTTCCCTCATTAGTTAATGTAATCTTAAAGATTGTAATAGGAAATAATAATTTCCATCCATTTAATCAATAAGGACCATGAACATGAATTTATAATGAGGTTTAAAAGTCCAAACCAGCTCTCTCTCCTTAATAGCTGACCAAAGGAATTTCTCTTGACTCCACTTCTTGAACTGAAACTTGAGAAATGCCAAGGGCTCCATATAAAGGTTTCAACAACCCAGGAGAGGTTTGTTTCTATACTGTACAACCATATAAATATAAATCTATGTTAAACATTCCTTATGCTTATAATTGTCATAAGCCTAAAATAACTAAAATGCTACAGTTTAAACACAACAGAACGTAAAACCAATACAAATCAGGTTAATTCTAAATTACATTAACAAGTTAATGTGAAGGATGATTTTTAAATTTAATAATTTTTAGCACATAGCAAGTTAAGTAACTGCTACTTTATGGACCTTTTGAATTCACTAAGCCCATCCTATTGAACATGTGAAACATGTGAAAATCATTCTCCCCTCACTTTCCCTACTGGACAATGTAAATTCATCTTTCTACTGTGTGGATTAAGGTCATTTGACCTCTCTTTAATGAAAATGTATTATTTATGTATTGTCTACTTCTATCTTTTCTCAGTAGCCCTAGACAATTGAATAGAACAACATAGAAGCAAAATGTTTGTACATAAAAATTTTAAAGTGAAGAGTAAAATCTAGCAGCAGAATATATATATTCAACAAGAAAGAGGCCTATATTAATTTATTTTAGATTATCAGCAAAGAGATATCACTCATTCTAAACAGAATTATTGTAGAGAACACTCACATGTCTGAGAATATGCGCATGGAAGCCCATGGAAGCAGCTTTGCTTTAGTCCATCTGGATTGATTTCTATGGCAGAACCTTCACTGGGGTGGTTTTTGCTTTCAGTCAGCTCCCAAGGATTTGAAGTTTGCCAACTATCCTTTTATTTCCAAACTTCCTGGCTTGGTAATTTAATTCTGGTTCCCTTTTTCCCCCCTCTCTAAAACTACAAACAGGTTTTACACCCCACCCCATCACATCCCTCTCTTACCCCAATCTGAGTCAGAAACCCAGGCCTTGCTGAGAAAAGAGGATTTAACCAAGCACTCATTCATTCATCCAGCACATACTTATTGGGCACCTACTCTGCACACTAATACCCCATGTTGGCACTGGGGAGAGGGCGATGGATTATGCTGATGACACTAGGCCAAAATATTTCTTGCTAAACTCTCATTTGTATCAGCAGGTATATTTCACTGATCATAGAGAACTCTACACAGCTGAATTTAAAAGTTGGCTTTTATTCAATTCTATAAAAATACTTTTCCTGGGGGCAGGGGTTAATTTCTACATCACCATAAAGTTTTCTACTTTACCAATAATTTGCAATAGATACCAGATGCTTTAAACTTCTATATTTCCCAGAAATAATTAGTAAACACTTAAACAATAACCCATTCAATTAAAACAATTAAATATATCAAAACTTTAAAAATATAAACACATTTACAATAATCTAGTTCTATGGAAAACAGGCAACGGCCAGTTAACACAAATATATCAGAATTTTAGCCTAAGAATCTCATATACTTTCTTTGATTTCTTTGATTATATAAATGTATGCTGATGACTGTTATTCAGCTGTCGTGATGGCCAAAAGACATTGCAAAATCCTCACTAGTGATAGTAATAATAATATTTGTAAAAATAATAATGTATTATCACCAGTATCCTATTAAGAAAGGATAGGGGGCTTCCCTGGTGGCGCAGTGGTTGAGAGTCCGCCTGCCGATGCAGGGGACACGGGTTCGTGCCCCGGTCTGGGAAGATCCCACATGCCGCGGAGCGGCTGGGCCCGTGAGCCATGGCCGCTGAGCCTGCGCGTCCGGAGCCTGTCCTCCGCAACGGGAGAGGCCACAACAGTGAGAGGCCCGCGTAACGCATAAAAAAAAAAAAAAAAAAAAGAAAGGATAGGCACTATTGGAGGTTTGTTTTTGTACCATAAAATTAAAACAAATAGAAGTTGCACTGCTTACTGAAAAAATAAATCTTCAACTGTTAAAGGATAAAAGTTAAAAGAGAATATTCATTTAGTCCAACCTTCTGGTGATCAAGGTTTCCCTATCTTTGTCATTCAGAAAAGGACATTTTGAAGAATTATATTCCTAATCAATTTATAAAATACAATTGGGATTTCATGCTGCTCTCTTAATAGCTTGAATAATGAGAAGACCCAGGGGAGAGGGGTATAGATACCATGTGCTTAGAAATTTAGAGCAAAAGTCCCCATTCGGCTTATGCAGTGACATATACACAAAAATAAGCCACTCAAATGTAAAAATGATTAAAAAATAAAAACTCTTCATTAAATTGTCCATTAGAAAAGAAAACAATCATAATTTTTAGCATTTGTGGCAATTTTCCCAAGTCACCATCTTTACTTCCTTTAAGAGGCAAAATAAAGTTACATAAACTTCAATTAATACCAAAATTCTTTGACAATAACTTGGAGAATCTCACAAATAACATGGAATTTTAAGTAAATACCACATGTATATTTATTCAATGTGTCACTCAATTATTCATATAACAAATATTTACTGAGAGTCTGCTATGTGGCAGACACTGTTTTCGCAGCTGGGAATCTAGCAGTAATCAAAATAGAATAAAAGTCTGTACTTTCAAGGAGCTTACATTCTAGTGGCGGAAGGGAGATGACAAACAAGACAACAAATAAAGTATATAGTAAATTAGACAGTGACAAGTGCCCAGAAGAAAAATAAAGCAAGTGGTGATGGACATGGTGATTTAGTTTAGTTAGAATGACCTCGCTGGAAAAATTACATTGAATAAAAAACTGAAGTTGGTAAAGACAGAAACATCCTTTAATTACTGTCATACTTTGATTGTAGATACTTAAGAAAATTTTAAGCAGAATATAATTCCTCAATATTTTCCCCTCAATTTCCTTCAAGGAAATTTCTGAAAAGTAGCTTCAATAACGAGCAATGTTAAGACAGTGTTAAGAATGCTAAGACACTTCTTTATGAGGAGGTAAGAATGACCAGATAGATGTTTCATTCAACAGTGAAATTTCTGGAAATGTCAGCATTTGTCAGTAGAATATAAATGTAAATGGTTTGTATTTCTTAGGTTAAAAAAAACTAAAAAAAGAAGACAGGATCCCATAAAGGTTTCTGAATTCCTAAATATAAAAGAAAGGGATGCCTTAATTCTAACTCTTTTGCCTTTTTAATAAGTATTGGTAACTGATTACCAAGGAATATTTGGAACTGTATTTACTCTTTCTATTTGGGCCCTTTGCACGGAACTGTTCAGGGCCACCTCCTGTGGTTTCCAGCTAGCCCTGAAATACCTGGAGACATCCTCGGTAACCCTGTGCTCTAAAGAGCTACTGAGAAGGGAGAGGCAAGAAGGTAGCAAACGCCAGAGGAGAAAGGTGTTGGCAAGAGAAACTAATCACCTGTGATGCATCAATTACACATGATCATATAAAACAGATCTCACAGATGGATGTGGAACAAACATAAAAATAAATACGTTTAACTCTTGAGAAATATTTCTATATCCTGAACTATTCTAGTGTCCTCTTCCAAGTTGAAATCTGAGTGCAACGACTCCTGACGTAAACAATGTACAAATGCTTCTGACTTTGTCTGTCCTACCGTCAAACCTACATTTTAATGGCTGTGTCATTCTGACAGACTCCTGGGGCTAGACAAAAAAAAAAAAAAAAGGAAAGGCTTGCACTGAATTCTCAGGATCAATACAAAGCAGTGTCAAACCAAAAATAATGTGTGCTCCGTCTTGGAATACAAAGAAGGTTAGATGGAATCAGTATCATCAGGTGGTCACTGCACTTATTTCCAGGTGAGACCGAAAATAACTATGTGCTAGAATGAAAATAGCTCAATGCAGAACGACTGGAAACCAGTGCATAGGCCAACTGAGCTATAATTGTAAAGAAAAGGAGAAACATATGAAAATACTGGTATAGGACTGATGAGACTGTGTATATCAAGAACATTTTTCTTTCCTCAAAACCTTTAATGTTGTCTTTGGCTAGGCATGGCTCACAGTTCAGCTATTTCTAGAACAGTAAAGAGTCTACAAATGAAAACATCATATCCCTTGGAACTGTGCATTTTTTTCCTGTCTGAATTATTGGCTTTGATAGCGGTTTTTTACTGACTAAGAATTTGGAAGAATTGAGTAGTCTTTTTCTATGCCAAATTAGAAGTTAAATTTGCCCCTTTTCAGTATTCATCTATTTGCTAATTCTCCTTACATTGGGGTAGGTAAATATGACTGGTGACAACGTGGACGTTTTTGCAAAATTCATCCATTCAACTAATATTTACTAAGCACCTACTTTTTTTGGCCAGGCATGGATCTAGGCATGGGATATTCAGAGATACACAGGGAATTCCTGCATTCAAAAAACTCATCCTTACAAAATGGCAGGATCCATGCTTTAAGTGAAGTTATGTACAAATATCTTTGTTTACACAAAGGGAAGAATAACTAAACAGTCTGCGAAGTTATGAAAGACTGCTAGTTTTCACTAAATACTCATTCTTTCTTCTATAAGAATAGAGTTTTGGTTAGGCATAAGGTCCCCTTGCTCAAGACTACACTACCAGCCTTCTCTGCAGCTAGGATGGCCATGTGATTAAGTTCTGACCACTTGAATGTGAGTGGCAGTGATATGAACCAGTTCTGAATTTTGCTCTCAAAATATCTGGCAGTGTTATTTTTAAGCAAAGATTCACTTAGCCTGCTACCTAGATCGTGCCTAACATCTTCTAGGCAGGAAAATCAAAAGTCCTAAAAAGATTTTGTATGCCCGTGTAAAAGAGATTTAGATCAAGTCATCTAGTGGACGGTTTCAACTGGTATGTAGTATTCTGCATGCCTCAACCAGCCCACCCACCACATGAGTGCACCATCTTGGACATGGCTCCTTCAGCCCCTTGTGGAGATGCCCCAGGTGATGCAGCATGGCATAAACCAGTTGTAACTGTTGAATCCTGCCCAAATAGCAGATCCATGAACAAAAAGAATGACTGTTGTTGTTCTGAGCTATGAAGTTTTGGGGATGGTTCGTTATGCAGCAATAGATAACTGACACACATGTCCAATTTCAAAAAAAAATAGTCCCACAAAAATTCACTGTAAAACTATAGAGCATGTTATTCAGGCATAGGAGTATCAGATGCACACTGAAATTATGTGTCATGGATGGAGGGAAGGGGAGCCATTTGTGCTGATGGAGCTAGTAGTGACTAATACTGTAGCACTTCTTAAATATGTACTTTGTTGACAGTCTTTTGCTTCCTGTTAATATATTCATAAAAGTTATCAATAGACATATAACTGAGAAGACAGAATGCAATACAGATGGTTCCCGACTTCTGATGGTTTAACTTATGAGTTTTCAACTTTATGACAGTGTGAAAGCAATTAGGTAGAAACCATACTTCGAATTTTGAATTTTGATCTTTTCCCAGGCTAGCAATATGTGGTATGATACTCTTGTGATGCTGGGCAGCAGCAGTGAGCCGCAGCTCCCAGTCGATCATGAGGATAAACAACTGATACACTTACAACCATTCCGTACCCAGACAACCCTTCTGTTTTTCACTTTCAGTACAGTATTCAATAAATTACATGAGCTATTCAACACTTTATTCTGAAATAAGCTTTGTGTTAGATGATTTTGTCCAACTGTAGTCTAACGTAAGCGTTCGAGCACTTTTTTTTTTTTTTCTTTTGCGGTACGCGGGCCTCTCACTGTTGTGGCCTCTCCTGTTGCCGAGCACAGGCTCCGGACGCGCAGGCTCAGCGGCCATGGCTCACGGGCCCAGCCGCTCCGAGGCACGTGGGATCCTCCCGGACCGGGGCACGAACCCGTGTCCCCTGCATCGGCAAGCGGACTCTCAACCACTGCGCCACCAGGGAAGCCCGCGTTCGAGCACTTTTAAAGTAGGCTACGCTATGATGTTCAGGAGGTTAGGTGTACTAAATGCATTTTCAACTTATATTTTCAACTTACAAACAAAGATGATCTAAAATGTAATTAAAGAGTAATCCTTGGAAAGCCTCCATAGAATTTTTTTAGTAAATATCCCCAAAGTCTTCACAGTACTACAATATAATTCAATTTGACTATTGCTTAGCTGCTACTTTTTAGTTATATGAAAGTTAGGATGAATAATAACTAGACATATGGTGATCATTTTGAAATGTATACAAATATCAAATCACTCCTTTGTGTACGAAGAACTAACATAGTGTTCTGGGTCAAGTATACTTCAAAAACAAACAAACACACAATCTCATAGAAAAAGAGATCAGATTTGTGGTTACCAGAGACAAGTGTGTGGGAAGGGGGAGGGGGAAGAGTGAATGAAGGTAGTTGAAAGGTACAAACTTCCAGTTATAAGATAAATAAGTACTAGGGATATAACGTACAACATGATAAATACAATGAACACTGCTGTAAGTTATATATGAAAGTTAAGAGAGTAAATCCTAAAAGTCCTCATCGCGAGGAAATATGTTTTTATTTCTTTAATTTTATATCTATATGAGATGATGAATGTTCACTAAACTACTGTGGTAATCACTTCATGATGTCTGTAAGTCAAATCATATACACCTTAAACTTATACAGCGCTGTATGTCAATTATATCTCAATAAAAGTGGAAGTAGAAAAGAGAAAAATACACTCAAGGAAAGAAACTTAAGTTTGCCTGTTAATGTTAATCATTAACTCAGAGTAGCAAAATGTAAGAAGTTAACAGGAATTATCGGAGCAGATACTTCTGTTTCAAAGTGAAATTTTAGCAACATGTAGGACTTAAAAAAAAAATCACTAAGTCATTATGTTTGTATTTCAGTTTTATTAATGGTAAACATTATTATTTCATTTGGGACAGAAAATGTACTATAAATATTCTAAAATGAATAGAATGCTTTCTATGCTTGTACTCTCCCAGTAGCTTAACAAATTTACCATGTTCTTGTTCCCAGCATGGAAATTTATGCTATATAAAATTTTCATTTGTGTTCTTAAATGACCCAATCAATATCTAACCGATTAGGATTGGTCTCATATTCATTCTTTACACAACGAGAAGATTATCTGGGGAGAGTAAAAGAAGGTTGGATATTTTTAGACTCTAAAACATTTTCCTATTTTCTTGAATTAAAATAGAAAGAAAAAATGCTTTCTCCTAGTTGGAATATGCTTCATAATCAGCTACATATTCTTTGAACTCCTTAAGGAAAAATAAAAATGTGTTCAGCATGACAAAGTTGATTGGATTCTAGACGAACTATAAAGTCAAGTAAATAAATCATATAAAACCACTGACTATACTCTTATCTCTATAAATACAAAAATTATGCATTTGACTTTTATCATTGTTTAGTTTTCCATTAAACCTAATAAGAAAGTACTAGTTCTCTCCTTTCTCATTCTTAAAAGTTAATGGCATAGTCACATTTAAACATAAATTGTTTTTACCTACCTAAAAATACTTTCTAGCAGAAATAAAATTTAAATCTAATCAAACCTTACAATTACACATTCATAGAAACAATTTACTCATAATTTTGACATTCCTTGTTTCTTCATAATATTTGGGAGTATCTTATCTCTGAGGGTAATTGAATCTTCCTCAGTTATATCTGAAATTATAAACAACACTTCTATGTATTATTCTATCCCCATTAATTTACTACTTATTTTTCCATCTAGCACTAAAAAAAGGCTTTCTTTCATCCCTCTCATTATATCAAATTAAGATAATAAAGAATTTGGCAGAATGTAGCCACAAATAAATCTGCCATACCTTATTTTCACTGTGTATCATATTATTAACAATAAAACTTGAAATCACTTCCCTTGAGCAAAAACGAATTACAGTATATAATTACCTTCATGAAATAAAAATTGTATTATGTGTAATATTTTGTTATCTGATTTCTTTAGCAATATATTCCGAAATTTTTTCATATCTTCAAACTTTCTGTGAGTAACACCTTTAAATTTTTGGTGTTTTTGACAACTCCTTAAGAAACCATTTTGTGAATTTAAAATAATCTAATTAACCCACTATTGTTGGTAAATTGTCAGTGCTCTTGAGATAATTACATCTAAAAAATTTTTAATAATATATACATATGCATACTTAAATTCCCCAAACCTGGTTATATACTGTAGGGCAGAATGCTGTCTCAGTTTGGATTTAGGGAAAGGACTTGCCCTATTTTTCTGTGTCAGCATTTTCTATATATTGTGGCCATGATATTTGTCCCTAGTCAATACCTATATAAAACTGAATAGGTTCCTTACAAAAATATTTAATGTGATATCATTAGTAAGTCTGTAGCTCTAAAATTTGCTCATAGCAAAACCACAAAAGGAGTAAAATTTATTAAATATTTTCCATCTGATGATGAGTTAGGTTTGAAAACGTATTAAGTGATTCTTTTATTTTTTTTCTTGGTCATTTCCCAAAGTCATACTACTTAGGAATTTGCGCTGCACCAGAAGCCACCACAGATCGTTAGCTGTCAGGCACCAATTCTCCATCCACACACTCCCCCGACCTAGAGATCCTACTCACTTCAGAACAAATACAGTCCTTTATAAACAGGAAGAGAAAAGACATAGATGAATGGGCAAAGACAATGCTATCCTGCAATGCACCAATTAGCCACATAACTGCAGTCCCTATTGGTACTGTTTCTAGTACTATTAATGCTGATGCTGGTAAAGCAATTCTGGTAAGGTTTTATAATATTCCCGTATAAAATACTCATAACCACTGATGTCCTTTTCTTTGTGCAGTAAGTATTTCTAAAAGCTATCTACAATTTGAACTGGCATTATGATGCTTGCCATACTTTTCTCATATTTTCACATAGTAGATAAACACATTTATTGCAGATATCATATGTCATATTTCCTTCAGAAAAAAAAGATATATATCAGGATAGTATAGGTTATGTTGTGGGAACAAACAAACTCCAAAGCTCAGTATCTTATCATAATATCATAACTAGCGGCAATGAAAACTTGATATCTCATTGATATAAAGTTGGTATCTGCAGTACTCCAGGGCTATTGTACATGTGATACACCTAGTGATCCAGGACAGCTTGACTTTGTGCATCCCCCATCTGGACAAGAGGCTTGGGTAGTGGTGTTTCCCTGCCCCTGCCCAGACGTCACACATATTTCCCCAAAATTACATTTTATTGGGCAGAACATTATATAGTCTGACTAACTCAAGACATTTGGAAAGTCTACTTTCATGTGTACTCAACAAGAAGGAATAAGATACAAATCTTTTAGAAAGGTTTCTAGGCCACAGACAGAAATGGATTGTGTGTGCAGGGATTTTAAGGATGACTTCAAGAAAGGCCAATTTGAAATTACTTTGGAAGTCACCCAAAGACTTTTGAGTGTATTTTATTTCATTGAAATAAACAATATTTAACGTATCATTTTTCAAAGCAGTATAGTCAATTGGAAAGGAAGCTAGGGTCATGAAATTTAAGTTGAAATTGATCAATTGTGACCCTAAAGTCTAACACCTTACCTAATTTTTCTGTGCCATCATTCCATCAACCAAATAAGAGTAATAATAATAATTCAGTAATCATTTCTATTTCCCTGACATATGTTATAACATATGGATGAAGAACTTCTTCCATGGCTGCATGCCAGTAACCAAAATATTATCAGTGATATTTTCAAATTTAACTGCATTACCAAGATTGGAAATTCCATGGTTCATAGAAAATATACACTGTCTTGCTTTCCTGGACTGTGCTATATGTCAGAATCATCTTTCTTATTCCATTCTTAAGAAAGAGCTAACCTTGAAGAAAAAGCACATTAAACATTTCTTGTATCAAATATATGCATGGGTAGAGATCTGCCGGCTTTTAAACAACTATTAAAATTTCCTGGCCACTTATTTCCATTTTATTGTATTTTCAGTAACAAATGAGTTCTCCTCTTAAACATGCATATAAATTTCCCACATAGATTACAGAAGACATGAGCCATTTGCTACTGAGAAAAGGAATATTACAACTAAGATTTTATCACCCTTTTAATCCTTACAATAGTTCTAGTATATGATATTCCATATTCTTTAAAAAGTAAGAGTCAAACAAAAAAAAGCAAATTATTCAAGGAAACTTTCTATATTTCTTGCCACATTTTTGAGATGTTGGCATTTTTGAGCTGGTACTTAACAATGAGCTCTTAAAGTTATGTTGAAAGCAGAAATTATCCCAAAAGATTTATATGGCTAGGTGATGCAGTAAAAAAAAAAAAAAATCACATTTTTGTGAACCTGCTTTGCATGTAGTTTTTTTTATAACAATACCTATTATTTCAAACATCTTTTAGAGTTAACACAAGACTTTTATACAATTATTATTGTATTGTATTCAGTTATTGTACTTACTTATAATCCTTTGTTTGTGTCACTAGAGAAAATAGAGGGTCACTAAAGAAATTTCTAATTTAGATATATAATTTATTGAGATACCTTAATTAAGTAGTTTATTCCTTAATTCCCACAAGATACTGCATGGGAAAAAACTTCCATTTCAGCTGGTGTGAGTTTAATCAAAGGAGATCTACAAACTTTGTGATTGCTGGTCTAAGTTTATATTCCAAATGTCTTTGTCAAAATTTGTACTTACTGAAAGAAAGCAACATAATACACGTTTCTTGAGGTATTTCTGCACCTTTAACAAGTCATCTTTTTATTCCTCAAAATGCTAATCATGGTGTGTGGTAATCATAAGGTAAATTTTTAACTATTGCATATATAAATTATTTTAAAGTCTTATTTTAAAGTTAAAATTATATACACACATATATATACATATGTGTATATAATTTTGACCACAGATATATGGTATATATATAAACCTTTTTTTTTTTTAAATAAAGGGGAGGGAAATGTTAAGCTAACACTTTTTATTTGCCTTAAATATCAGGCTTAGGTGTTTCCTATGTTCATTCACTTATTAATTATCTAGTACTTCTTACACATCATTCTCTTTCCTCTAAAAGTATACAGTCTAGTTGGGAAAGGGTAGGCCAAAAAAAAAGCAATGAACCAATAATTTAACAGCTCTATTGGGGGGTCACATTTCATATGTAGGGTGAGCATATGAAGAGGCACACCTAAGCTGTCTGACTGCACTCCAGGAGGCATTGCTGAGGACATCACACCTTTTGAGATAAAATGTAAAGGATATACAGAGGTTTTCTACGTGGACAGATTGGGTAAGAGCATTCCAGGCAGGACAGCATGTGCAAAACCATGGAAATATGATAGAATATTGTAAGTTCTTAGAATATGTGTCATTTAAAAATATAGTACAAAATAAATATATTGGCTCCCATTCTTACAAATAAAGACAGAGAGTTTAAGACTCTTAGTGGGAAGCCTGAATACACACTTATGTTTGACTCCTTAATATACTGCCTTGACCCTTTATATTCTTTTCTTAAGATATTTGTTTGTTGATTTATTTGGTTGCGCCGGGTTTTAGTTGCAGCAGGTGGACTCCTTAGTTGTGGCATGCGAACTCTTACTGGCGGCATGTGGGATCTAGTTCCCTGACCAGGGATAGAATCTGGGCCCCCTGAATTGGGAATGTGGAGTCTAAACCACTGTGCCACGGTGAAGCCCCTCTTTTCTTTATTAAGGTCAGGGCGTAGGGCATGACAGGTATACAAAATTGGTATCTTTAAAAATTCTGTCATACCTAGGAAAACTACTAACATACTACTCACTGATTTTGGAAATTAAATAGGATATATTTTAGAAAGCTAGTCAAGGGGTGAAAAAATCAAACTTTAATAATCCTAACATAAACTCTTCCTGGCTTTGGAACCTTGAGTCCACCACATTTCTAGTTGTTTGCCTTCTATGGATGTTTTTTCCTGCAACAAATTAAGGAATGAATTATAATGTTCTGTGATAAATGCTTCACCTACATATCATAATTTGCTTTTAAAATTAAATCTATATCCCATATTTCTCTGATCCTTCTAAAAATTCCCAGAGGGAATTAAGTCAAGATGATTACTTTCAGGTTTAGAAGGACAAAGTTAACGTTTATAGAAGTTAAGTGTCTAAAATCTCACAGCTGATATACGGCTGAGCCAGAATTTGGACCCAGTTCTTCAGAGTTCAATCTCAGTACTTTCTTCAATACCACATCTAATGTTAACCAAAAACCCTAATTCTAATTTGAAAACATTTTCCCTTAAGTCAAAACATTAAGAGACACTGTGAATAGAAGACATACACAAAAAAGCTCATCTCCTATGTGAGAGAAAAAAACCTGACCTATAGATTCTGCCAATACTACCAGAAGAGCTGAACAAAAATAAAAAATTTAGAGTCATCTAAATGTTTTAAAAGAGACAATAAACATGTAGAAATTTTTTAAAATCTCAGTATGGATGAATCTTTTATGTTGTCATTATATCATCCAGTTGAGCTAAAACTGATAGAGCCTCACGTTTTTCATGATTCTTGAAAGGCAGTATTAGCTAATGAATTGAAATAAATGGTGTCAATAGGCTAAAAATATTTCAAAGAGGGTGAGTTCAGGTCGAGGGATTCTAATAGAATGCATATATATAAATACATATAATGTCTTATTTTATACTTACATTCATGTTATAAAATATTTTGTATTTAAATGTATTTATTTTTATATAAAAAGAAAATAAGAGAAAGTTTTTAAAAAATAACAATAGGGAAATGTCAATTACCATTAAGTGAACATAAATGATGTTTTTCAATAACTTACTCTCTTAATAAGGCAAAGAAAATCTGAAATTATTTCCTCAAAAGTTGCTAAGAGGTTTTTGCAAGGATTGTCTATTTGTAACTGGGTTCTTGGTTCACAATGTAAGTGTGACTTCCCCCCATTCAACTGCCTTCTTTTGATATCTGAAATTCAACTAAAATTCAATGGAATTTCAAGACGAGGGAGCAGAATACAGATAAAAACTCACTGGGAATTTTATGTGATACTTTTTAAAAAAATAGTTGCTTGTTTAAGAGACAAGAAAGTCTCAATAGTTGCTTGTTTGACAGACAAGAAAGTCTACTTACAGTAGAAGTATATCAAGCGCACTGCAGTGTGTGTGCTTCATTGGGATTGACCGATTAGGGAAAGAAAATGAAAACAAAAACTTTGCTTGAAACCAAATACTCAGATTTCAATAAGATACATTTGCTATGACAATTAATTTTCCTTATAGGATTATTTGCCCCTCTTAAAGCCCTACATAACTTGCTTTGATTAAATAAATGACTCGTTACTTTTTGTATGTCATGCCAGCCTGAGCTGGGAGCAAAAAGGGGTTATTTCATAATGTTGAGAAATAATTCCATGATCATTACAACGACCACACAAACAGACTTAATTCCTTTATAAAATTGAGCTTCGGCAGGAAAACTCTACGTTAACTGGCTTTTCAAATGCCAGAGAATGGTTCATTAGCTTTAACCGTAATATTGTGAAGACAATTCATGTAACAGAATGGAGAACCATATCTTTTTTTTTTGGTACGCGGGCCTCTCCCATTGCGGAGCACAGGCTCCGGACGCGCAGGCTCAGCGGCCATGGCTCACGGGCCCAGCGGCTCCGCGGCATGTGGGATCCTCCCGGACCAGGGCACGAGTCCATGTCCCCTGCATCGGCAGGCGGACTCCCAACCACTGCGCCACCAGGGAAGCCCTAGAACCATATCTTTTTATCTACATAAAAATAATGCAGTCTCTGATGAATTTAGGATTTCTGACAGTTCAGTTATCAAGCCTTGATATAAATTCATGTAGCATATTGAAAAGGCATATTTCCATTGTTATGGTACATTTAAATTGACAAGGAATAGAAGTGAACAGTGATTCTTCCTTCTAAAAAGACTTTCTATCCTATGTGATAAGCATTATGCCACACAGCATTTACATACAGGAACTTGAAGGAATCTGAATTTCCAAGTATATTCTGATTAGAAGTGGCACGGACAGAAGTCCTCAGTTAATAATTCGTAATAAGCTGTTATTTTTAAGAGTGTTTTGTGAAGAAAAAGATAGCTGTTTTACTTATTCCTTCAAAAATGTATGTTCCACTGAAAACAAACAATATCTACACAAATCATAAATACCACAGTCTAAGAGACCTTCAAGATTTTAATTCAGAGTTTGTGGAATACTCATTAAACAACAACAAAATAAAAACTGAAAAACAAAACAAAACCATGCATTGTGCACCTAATACGTTCCCAGCACTTTGCCAACGTTGAGCACAAGGCAAGTGACTACTCTTCTAAAGAAGCTTAGGTTCCAGTGTGAGAAATGATTAAAAGGCAGGGGTATACGTTTCTTTTCCAGAAAGGTGCAAGGTCTGTAAACACTGAAAAGAGCCAGTATTTTGGTCTGAATAGATGAGGATTGGTGAAGCTCATCAGAACATATACAGTCGAGGAGAGGATTGGTTCCTGGACCCCCATGTTGTATTCCAGGACCCCCATGGATACCAAAATCTGCGGCTGCTCCAGTCCCTTGTATAAAAAGGCACAGCACAATTGGCCCTCCTTATCTGTGGTTTCCGCATCTGGGGCTGTGGAGGGCAGATATCAGACATATCTTAAAGGACTATTAAAATACAGTAGGGCAGGTGAAGGGGGAGATATTCAATCAGGCAAAAGAAATACAATTTTAAAGGTACAGAAATACCAAAGGGCAAAGTGCTTTTGGGAGAAGTGCTTTAGCAATTTAGAACATGCCCTACAAGGGTTTGTGGATGAAAGAAAAAGTAGGGCCATATGACAAAGGACCGAGGTGGCCCATTACACATTCTAAATTTTATCTGAAAAGCAATGTGTGATCTTTAAACAGGGCAAGGCAGAGAGAGAACTTGCAGTAATTCAGCTAAGGAACATCTTAAAATAGTAATAGAAAATATAACTGTGCTAGCCTTTAGTCTAAATCTACCTTCTTTTTCATCCCCCCCCCCCCCACTAAACTGTATTGTATAAGGAAGTAAACCAGCTAAGAAGAATTATAAAATGCTCATTAATAATGTAATATCTTTGATCACAAATACCTTTTGGTTCCCTTTAAAATTTTGTTTAAAGATTTGTTACTTGAATATCTACTAACGAGTAACCACTGTAATAAGAGTAAACAAATGTAAAGGTCAAACAATTATATGATAATCATGAACATAATTGCCAAAAATTACATTTAATCAAAATATAACTAATGTAATCCCAGGCTAGAATAGACAAGCTTCTCCTTAGGACAGATGAAATAAGGTAAAAACTTACTCAAAAAGGCAATTTTAAGCAATTTAAAATAATACTTTCAATCTGCACTTTCAACAGAATTATGCTAATTATGAATCCCACTTTTTTAACCATAAATAAGCTAGTAGTAGGATCAACTATTTTAACTGTTTATATTTCTGGGCTTATTAACCAGCCAGAAGATATAGAACTATAGAATATAAAATTACTGTCTATATTTAATTTTCATGATATTTCAAATCTTTCTGACATTTTCATAATAGAGATCGAGAAACTTCGGGTCTGTTTAATTTGAATGACATTGCCTTCATTCTTTAACAGTGGATAGGAAAACTTGTCAGCAAACTTCCTGTGGTATTTTTCTGAGTGCAAATTTGATACTGAAGGCGAGCAGAATTTGCCACCCCAAAATACGTCTCTTTTGCGTAGGGATTATCTTGAGCTGGTTATTTCTTTAAGAAACAGAAGACACAGGACTCAAGCAAAAGCTACCCTTTTGTAAAAGACATTTACATTTATAAGGGAAACTTCCATGTGTAAGGGTGTCTTCCTTTCTGTACCATAAGAGGAAGATGACAATCTCTAGAAACTCTTATCAATGGAGAAGACACAGACTTAAACCTACATAACAACCATACCTGTGTTTACTGTGCTGTTGCCTGAAAACCTCCCATAACTGGATCCCTACCTCACAACGTCCTCTTCTGTCTTTAGTTGGAGAAGGTATTTAAGCAGTTGGCTTAGGCCATTTCGGGAGTTACTCAGTTTTCCTGGGTATCTCCCATGTATACCGGAGTATACATGTTATTAAACTTCTGTGGGTTTTTCTCCTGTTAATCTGTCTTTTATTACAGGGGTAGAGGGGTGGGGGGGGTGCCTCAGCCAAGAACCTAGAAGTATAGAGGGAAAATATTTTTTTCTTCCCTACAATACCCACACAACTAAAGAAATGTTTAAAGGAAAAGCCAGTCTAACAAGTTTTGTTAACATATAAATTTTTAAATTTTGTCTACTATCCATAGATCTAAATGTTCATATTCTGAAGGTATTAGATATTTAAAGCTTTAAGTGTTTATACTCATAACCACTTCTTTCCTGTGTGGAGACAGCTCTTGACCAAACCCCAAAACTATGGAATGTCCCTCCTTACAGTAGCACAGACAGGCCTGAAGAACAATTAGGTTCATTATCACTTTCAAAAATGAAGAAGCAAGTGAAAGCTGAGTCAATTGTAAGGAGGAGGTAAAGAGCTTTTTAGATCTGTATACGAATCATTTCTTATAAAAGAGTTTCCTGCTTAATTCGAGATGATAAATGTACACTGGTTATTCTGGATTGAAATATGCCAGTTAATACTAGTCAGAAGTGAGATCAGGACCTAGGTGCAAGTTCTGCTCTCCACCTAGCAGAAGGATCAGGTTACTGTATTTTTCTACCTTCTTTATAGGAGGAAAAAAGAAGTAAATCAATGTTATATTTTTTAAAAAATATAGTACTAGATCAGAGAAAGGCAAAAATAAGATGAAAAACTCCCAGAGTAGAAATAATCTCTATAAAAATCAAGTAAATTACATCCTGAATTTAAAAATTAATTAGATATGGAAGGAAAAAAAGTACTAGGGCATTGGCAACTAATATGAAAATTCCAACAGGACTCAGGCACAAGTCACTGAAAGGTATCATTTTTTTCAGAGAAAATGCTAGTGAAGTTACAGGATCCCTGAGGGGAAATGAAGCTAAGGGCACCTAACTGGAGTAAAACTTTATAAATGGAATTCAGCTGACAGACTTCTAACTTGCGTCCAAAATGTCCAAGTTCATAAAGACTTATAGTCGAAAGACTGGTGGCAGCTCTTCCATTTTGGAGACTGAGCAGACGCTTTGATCCTGGAGTATTTGACAGTGCCAAACTTAGCAGTCCTGTTTCTCTATGGGAAAACGCACCTATCTCGAAAGAAGTTTACCCGAAAAACAAAAAGATAAATTTCTACTCATAGTTTTGACCACTTGGGCAAAAGCTCTATAATTATAATTTCGAAAAAGGAAAGAAACGAGAGTTGTTATGAAATGGGTCTACAATTCAATAAGACAGTTTTTTCTTTGTAAAAAATTGAACATCGTTCCAAATTTTGTGATATTTTTTCCCTAGATCTACAAAGTAAAAGGACATTTTCATCTTCAAAAACAAAGCAAAATAAAACAAAGCAAACCTACTTAGTTCATATATATACATATATATAGAAGTAAATTATTTTACAAAAATAAAATAAATTCAGATTTTAAAATATTAACCTTTATTCATTGCATAGTAGAATAATAATAGTGCTATTAAATTTTGAAAGTATTTGTTCACGAGAGAATTCCACATTTTTCCCTTTTCAAATCAGTTTGATTTATAGCAATTCTAGATGTATACGAAATGGCGGGGGGCGGGGGAGCATGAGGTTTATAGAGAAATTAGACTGAATATGTGGACACTGGAGAATCTTCAGCAAAACAAGTACTTCAAGAAATAACCAGGGTAAATTACTCTCATAAAAGTATCATAAAATTATCCTAAATCTGTGTGGTAGAAAATTTCTACCACACAGTTTGTAACTCGTATCTAAAACAATACTAGAGACTCTGAGAGGACAAAGCAAAACTAACAAACAAAAAACATGTTCTCTGACATATAAAAGACCATTTTTATGACATTCAAGAGTGTCTACTTCCCCTTGAGCAGCCCATTCCTAAGGAAGGCTTTCTAGCACACAGTCCAACTCTGTGGAGAAAAATCAATCCTGTAGATCCATTCATAATTTCATGGAGTGGCCATCTGCATGTCCTCTTTGGAAAAAATGGCTATTCAGTTCTTCTGCCCATTTCTTAATTGGGTTGTTTATTTTTTGATGTTGAGTTGTATGCTCAACATCACTAACCATCAGGGAAATGCAAATTAAAACCACAATGAAGTATCACCTCACACCTGTCAGAATAGCTATCATCAAAAAGAACACAAATGACAAAATGTTGATGAGAAACTTCAGAAAAGGAAACCCTCCTACACTGTTGGTGAGATTGTAAATTGGTGCAGCCCCTGTGGAAAACATTATGGAGGTTCCTCAAAAAACTAAAAATAGAACTACCATATGACCCAGCAATTCCACTCCTTGGTATATATCCCCCGAAATCCAAAAACACTAATTCTAAAAGATACATGCAGCTCAATGTTCATAGCAGCATTATTTACAATAGCCAAGACATGGAAGCAGCCTAAATGTTCATCAACAGAGGAGTGGATAAAGAAGGTGTGAGATAATTGAAGGGTAGCTTATTTACAATGTTCTGTTAGTTTCAGGTGTACAGCAAAGTGAATCAGTTTTTACACACATATATATTTTTTTCAAATTCTTTTCTATTATACATTATTACAAGATATTGAGTATCGTTCCCTGTGCTATATAGTAGGTCCTTGTTTATCTATTTCATATATACTAGCGTGTATCTGTTAATCCCAAACACCTAATTTACTTCTCCCTGACCTACCTTTTGCCTTTGGTAACTATAAGATTGCTTTTTTATGTCTGTGAGTCTGTTTCTGTTTTGTAAATAAGTTTATTTGTGTGTATATATACATATATATATGTATACACACACACATACACACACACATATATATATATATAGTGGAATACTACTCAGCCATAAAAAAGAATGAAATTTTGTCATTTGCAGCAACATGAATGGACTTGGAGGGCATTGCACTAAGTGAAATAAGTCAGAGAAAGACAAATACTGTATGATATCATATCAGTTATATGTGGAATCTAAAAAAATATAACAAACTAGTGAATAAAATGAAACAGAAGCAGACTCAACAGATATAGAGAACAAACTACTGGTTATGAGTGGAGAGAGGGAAGGAGGGAAGGGCAATACAGGGGTAGGGGCAAAAAGGGTTATTATGGGATTATATGAAATCATGTGTGTGAAACTTTTGAAAATTGTAATGTACTATAGAATTTAAAGAATCTTGCATTCAATAAAAAAAATTTTTTTAAAAGATTTCATGAAGTGAAGCACAAAGAGCAAATATTAAATTATTAGAACCACTGGCATACCACTTGCTTTCAGGATAACTCTGATCAAATAAAGTCACCTGGTTTTGAGTTAGCCATTTCATTCATTCATTCACTTATTCATTCCATGAATTCTGGCTATTCTCTATTTGCTAAGTACTAGGCCAGATAGTACGCAAAGCTTTTTCTCTTTAGAGAGAAAGCTGACAATATACAGGCTTTGTTTTCAAGGAGCTCACATTGCATGGGAGAAATGTGCAAACAGATACATTATGAGATTACATATGTCTTCTAATAAAAGGAAGAAGATATGATAGTGAAATAATAGTTTACTTAGCTCCTATTAATTCTCTCCCTTCATGAGATATGTACGGCTGGCTGAAGTTCAGATTACCACCGAGCATTTTAGGGTATGGTATTTTTATTTTCCTTCAGGAGAAACGGTTTTCACGGAATCTTAAAATCCATTTGCTGAGAAAAATACAGAAGAGCACTCCTCCTCTCCGTTCCCCCACTGAGCCCCAATCAGGAAACCTGCCACAGTTCTTCACAAGCGTTCTCTGCCTAGGCACTGATTTAAATAGTCTAAGAGATCTTCCAACCTAAGGAATCCATTAGCTGTGCTGTGTTGCTTTATTTATAGGTTTGGTCCAGCCTTGGAAAATGCCAGGACATTGGGAGCTGCAAAGTATGTAAGTAGGCTTAAACTGAAGTCAGTGCCACTGTGGTAGATTACAATCTACTCATAATTTCATGTCCCTCTCTATGGGGCCTGTCCCTGTGGGATGTGTGTATAGCACTGCTCTGTTGAGCTTAGGAGTGGTCATGTGACTTGCTTTGGCCAATGAAAGGTGGGCAGAGGCCACGTGTGTCTCCTGACAGATTTAAGAGGGAGCCTGTGGACTGGCACATTCTCTACCATCATTTATGATACGGACCTGTCCCAGATAAGGGCTGTTCGTTCTACCTGAGTCCAAGAATGAAGATAGTAAGAAGTGAAGCTGCAGCTGGCTCTTGAGAGACGTCTGCAGCTGGCTCTTGAGAGACATGTCACACCAGGGAGAAATAAACCTTCATTCAGAAACTGTGGTTGTCCCCTGAACATAAACATAAGATATCACCGTCTGATGTAATATAATCACTCCCCCTCAGCGTTGTCAATACTTCCCAGCTTTGTAATCTTTTCCTTGTAAAGAAACAAAATAAGATCCATTCTAAATTAAGAGGTATTCATTACCTTTTCCTATTTGGGGCTTTTCCTATAAATAATCTTTGCTTCAACATATAAAAAGTTCAGGTTATGAGCAGGGAACTCTGTAATGCTGGATTTAAATTCAACTCTGTCCCTTTTCCACTGTGTGATCTTGGACTAGGAACTTAATTTTCTGTGCCTTGCATTCTTCTTCTGTAAAATGGGAATAATAATGGTTTACCTCCATGAGTATGTTATGAGGATTGATGAAGTTTGCACATGTAAAACAGAGGAAGTATCTGACATACGACAATGCTTTGGATATTAATATTTACTGTGACTATGGCTATTACTATTATTATTTGCTGTGAAGATTAGTTACCAAGATATCTCTGCTTTCCACAGGTAATACATGTAATTGTGCATCTTCCTGAACTCAGTTCTAATCCAGCAGAAATTCCTGTTGACTCGATTTTCAGAAAGTATCCAGAATTCGAATAAATCAGATGATACCACTCTGTGCTCAAACCTTTGTAGTAGCTTTTCCCATTTTTTTCAGAGGAATCACTGGGTCCTTGCATAGCCACTTATGCCCTCTGAGGCCTGCACAGGGCCACACCCTCTGGTCCCTCTCTAATCTCGTCTCCTGCTACCCCCTTGCTCAGTCTCCTCCTGGCAAACTGTCTTGTGCTGGCCCTTAAACAGTCCAGGAAATGCTTTTGATCTTGAGTCTTTGCTCTAGCTTCTCCCTCTGCCTGGAATATTCTTCCTCGAGGTATTCCCACTGCTAAGTCCCTCACTTCCTTCAAGTCTCTGTCCAAATGCCACCTTCCTAACAAGGCAAACAGGTCATCCTTTTTAAAACTGTAGCTCTCCTCCCCACCACACATGCAATCGGCCCTCGTGACTCCCTTTACTTGTCTACGTTTTCTTTTCTAGTTTTGTCACAGCACTTATCACCATGTAATTTGCTTATGATATACGCTTAATATTCATATATTTTAGCTTCCATAGCAATGAAAGCTTCAGGAGGCTAGGGTTCTTTGCTGTGTTCACTGATTCCAAGCAATTCGAGTAGTGTCTGGCACAGGACAGGGGGAAAATAAATATTGTCAGCTGAGTGAACCAACAGCAAAGTGAGCATAATGTGAAAGCCTCCTTTTTATAAACAAAATCTTTATTTAGCAGTTAACTATGCCATCATGGAAAGTTAACTGCTAAGAAACTGTGCCCATTAAAAGAGAGGAAGTGCTAACAGGTAAATAAAGCCCAAATGATGAGGTATAGAGACAGAATGAGAGATTTCATATTCATGCAGATTCTACTTTTAGAATGAGGAAGGTCAGTTATTTCAGGCTAATAAGAAAATCATGCTCTCAGAAGCCCTGAGACTGTAGCACTGTTTAGATCTCTACTTTAATATTTAATTTCATACATTTCCTGAAGGAAACGGATTAATAATTGCAACCAGTGAAGCATATACTTTAAAAGATTGACCCCCCGCAAGCTGTTGTGTTTTGAAGATTAAAATAGTGCCTTTTTTCTTTTCCTTTTTGCTTCTTTACAAGTCACTGATGTGACATCTTTCTAACTTCACAGAGCTGAAAATAAACTGAAGCAAAATACGAGATAACTAATTAGCCACATGCTTTGCAGGTTGTTTGTGGGGTCTGTGGGTTTTTTTTTTTTTTTTTGAGACAACAACAAAGCAGGTTGGTGCACATTTGGATAGTTTGACTTGATCCTAGTGAAATATTAATTGAAGCTATTATACTTTTCAAAATTCCTTTCTACTTTAACCAATTTACCTCAACCCCCAAAACACTGTCAACTCTCAAACTCTAGCTCATGTACATTGATCAAAGAAGAAGGAGCAAAAATAATAAAACCAATACCAAATACCACCTCTACTGCAGCGCCCGTCAACATACTCAGGTGTGTCCAAACAGTAACTCCAGTTTTATTTGGGAAATGAGCAGCTGTAGATTATCCTCGGAATTAAGGACAATGAATAACTGAAATCTGATGAAGTAAAAATATCTTGAGGAGAAACTTAGTGGTTCAATTTCTCCGCAATGCCCTGTTTAATTTAGTTCTGTCCTTCATTTTCCAGGAAAGCATTCTCTGTCTCCATTATAGCCTTCTTCCCTTTTCAGTTTTCAATGGAAACTAATAATTACATCCAAGAGATCGGACTTACAGTCAAATTCCCTGTAAACACCGTCCTATTACTAACCAAACTAAAGGAGAATTAGTAAAAATGATTGCTCTTGAAAATTTAAATAGAATGTATAGAGAGCTTATACACTTTGGGATAAATCTGTACATTTTATTAGAAATAAAAATGCTGTCAAATGCTCTTAAGTTACAATCAGATTTCCTCTAGCAGGCAAAATTAGCTTTTAGAATAACAAAGATAATTTGGTCATTACCGTGTTTACTAAGAAGCACTTTAAGTAGACTTTAAAAATTTACATCAAGGATACATCAATGGGTTTCTTTCAGTGTAGTAGCTTGGCTTCCACACAAAAAAATACTTAATTGTTAAGAAATACGTTGAAACCCAAGGAAGTTACACTAAAACTAAAACCTCTCTATTCTATTCTCAACAATTAGCAGTTTCACCACTAAGGAGAAAATTATCTCAAGATCTGCAAGAAGATTCTGAACTGTAATATAATAAAATTATTAAAGGTTAAGAAATCTTCGACCTTTACATTCTGGAAATTTCTTTCATTGGAGCCAGCAAGAGGTAAAAGCTAAAGCTGAAATGCTTTGGATCAAATGAACCTTGACACAGTACTATAATCTGAGACCAATCACGGTGGAAGATGAGCTGTGTGTTCAGACATTTAGATGTGACACTCCTGGTTATGGCTTGCCCGGCTGAATTAATATCAAATACAACAACTATCCCAGGCCTTTTTACACTCCGGCAAGAAAGATCCCAAAGGAGCTTAAACCTTTAAAGCAGATATTTGTCAGGACTGATATAGCCCTTGCCTGGTCACCTTGACAGGACAATGAAAGAGAAAGATTTGCTATTAACAGCTGTGTCCTCATTGGTATGTGTTCCTTTTGAAAATGATTATGAAATTAATTGATCACTATTTTCTGCAACTAATTGACCCTACAAGCTGAGTCTCTGGGCTTTCTTCTGAAAAGCAAACCCACAGCTATTTAGTAATCATAATGACACTTCTAAAATTTGCCAAGGACCTCTCCCCACCCTCCACTTTTTTTTAAAATGCTTTAAACCATAGAATAGACGTTCTCATTGGAAGGAAGGTCTGTTTAAATCACCTATGGGGCTTTTTAAAGTTATTCATGTCCTGAAATTCCCCATAGAGGCACTTCCTCTTCAACAGTGACTTTAGAACAATTATTAAAACTTCAAGATGCTAGTGATGAGATACTGCAGTGATGCTAATATCGCAAGGGAAAGAAACACTATTTCCAAAATTATCTCCCAGCTCTACCCCATAGAAGAAGCTATTCAGACCCCCTTTATCTTTTTTCAAAGAAAACAGAATAGTCATTATATTCTGTCAGAACAGTACAGAACAAGAAAACCCCAGATGGCTTGATCCCTTTGGTTCACCTCATGAATCTGCTTCTCTAAAAACCACAGGAAACAAGCTTGGGAGAATGGTATCAGGCACACCAGGGTCTGAATCCTAAATTCTGCTATTTATGTTTTGACCTTAAACATATCCCTTCACATCCATGAATGCCAGCTAGCAAAGGTATAATAAGCACCTTGTCAATTTACTAAGCCTGTACGAGATAAGACATTATAAATTATATACTGCAATATGCAATATTATAAACCCATGCATTATAAACACACGTCATGTGCCTGGCACATAACATGCATTCAACAGCTGTTAACCTATACTCCCTTAGAAACTGAAATAACGCCTTGAGGTTATATAACACATTTTGAATTCTTAAAATGCTCTCCCATGTATTGTCTCATTCACTTCTTAGAATAAAGAAAGAAGGAAGGAAAGGAGGGAGAGATGTGTGAGGCTGACAACTATTATCCCACTTAACTGAGCAGATGAGGAAACAACAGACCAAAAAGTTGGTAAACTACCTAAGGTCACACAGTAATGATAACGATTCAGATTCTGGAAATAATTTGGCTCAATCTGTGCTTTTAACAAATGAATAGATAAAAGTTCAGAGAACTTCCAAGTGAGAAAGTCAGAACCAAACTGGCGTGCTGTTTTCTAGGACAGCTGTCTTCTAACTACACCTAGTTTCCTCACATGTTGGGTTCCAGGCAAAGAGCAAGGATAGAGCAAGCATATAGTGAATGTACTGTGCCCGGAGCTTAGGAGAAAAAGGTCTGTACGTTATTCTGGAGCAGTCAGGAGATTCTCCCCAAATCCCAAGCCCTGTTTACTTTCCATGTCCATACCCAGGGCTGTATTACCAGCCCTAAGAATTGAAAAAGTGATTATATGAATAATGCCCCACACACATAATTATGTCGCACAATTTAACATTAACAAAAGAGTACTAAACCCTAAAATAAGGTCGAGAAGACCAACATAGAACTCTACCCAGCGCGACCATTTTAACACTTGTTTAGAAATTTTAAACACAAAGTTAATTTAATTTTTAAAATAATCACAGCTTTACTGGTGCCCTTATCACACACCCAGTTGGCCAAGTGGACAGCCCAGAACTGCCCACATATTTGTCTGCAGGGCCTGAACACTGACTACACAGTGGGGACTAGGGCTGAGTCCCTTCTCTTATGCCGTTTCTTTCTTTGGTCCCACTATTTGTTCCATTCACGCTTTCTGCCTCTGATTCCATTAAGACTCCCAACCTTTCCAATCCCAGGGCCATATCCAGATTGATGGACTTGCTGCCCCATAGAAACAGGATTTCAAAAGATAAAATCGTGAAGGCATGAAGTTATCTATAGTGCATCAAAATACTGTGTCCGGTTGTAGTTATTATATTGTAAATCCTCAGTAGCAAAGTTTAACTTCAGGACACCAAGTGACTTCTTGGTTTTGGAAGTTTGGATTCAGAAAATTCCATGGGAAAGGAATATAAAAGTCAGCTAGCCGGAGATACATTTACTAGATCACCATCCCTCGGCCTTCCTCCCTCAAAAACTGTAGTGAACTCTAAATGAAAATCTCCTTGACTCCTACCCTACTGTTCCTTATACACATTGTCCTGCTTGTGTTTAATCATCACAACTCAAGGTTTTCTCAGTTTATTTCTCAGTAAATCAGTTTACCTTTCATGGGCCTATGTGATTCACTGTGATGCTGTTTGCTAATTGGAATCATCTCTACTTTAATTAACAGTTGTCTAAAATCACTTACGAGTAAGGGCACAGCTGTCAACCCCTACAAGCCCTTTTAGATTTGACTTTCTCCATTTGAACATTTTAAATAAACTCTGGAATAATAATTTTAAACTTCTACTAAACATTGTTATTTTACTCCTATTTAAATTAGTACAAAGTGCTATATTTTATTTTTCAATTATATTTACAAGCTTTGTTTTTAACTTGGTCTTTTTTTTATTGGACTAAAATATACATAAAATTGACAATGTTAACCATGTTTAAGTGTACAGTTCAGTGGTACTAGGAACATTCACAGTGTTTTGCCACTGTCACCACCACCAGGACTTTTTTCACCTTCTCAGCTGACAGGGTTTGGTATTAACCCTGGCTCCAGAGACCCTCACAATCTTGCTGTGCCTCAGTTTCCCTCCTCTGCACACTGGTTTTGCCATCAGATGCCCTCTCCACTCGGGCAATCCTTCTGCTGCTGTTTCTTGTTATTTTTTTGGTTTAATTCTCTTGGTTCAGCCAACGAGCTTCTGCGAGACTCCCCTCCTCTGGACTGGGCTCTGAGCTAAGCCGTTTATGCAGCACCTCATATATTTCTCCCAAAGGTCCTGTAAGGCAGGTATTATCAACCACCCTTTCCAGATGAGGGAGCAGCATCAGAGACGTACCATACTCCAGGTCACAGTAATTTCAGAGCCAGGATTTGATTCTGGACTCTCTGATCTAGCCTCCTTCATCTCGTTCGGAATGTCATACAGAATCAAGTACAGCCAGCCCTGACTCTGACGTGAGTGACTGCTCTAGAAGGTTTCTAGAATCTGCATGGATTTGGGTATGTATTCTACGAACCACCTTCCATCAGGATTCTCAACTGGAGCCTTTAGCCCAAAAGAATTTGCTTGAAAATGGCTTAATTTCATACTCTAGATAAACTGCTAATGGAATTTACCAAACTGCTAAATTAAGCTTTTCCACTAATTACACACATATTCTAAAAGTGTGAGTTTAACTTTGAGCATGGGTCCCTCCCCAGGGAGAGAATCTTCCCTGGCCAGCAGGGGATTGGTCACCGTGTCATTTCTTGCTCTTGATCATAATCGATTATGCTTTTCTGTGCTCTCTTGGTGTCTTGCTGTAGCCTGACTCTACATTTACTCAGGCCAAAATAGTTTATTCCTAGGGTGTGGTTGTCCTGACCTCAAATATGGTCAAGTGTATTTACCACTTCTCCAGCAGGCATTCTTTCTAGCATTCTTATCTTTTGCAATGAGTCTCTCTGGCATATTTCTTGTTGCTCTCCATTAACCCTCTCTGTGGTCTGCACTAGCTCCTGCTGTGTTGCCCTGTACTCAGATTTGGGGACTTTGTCTTTGCTCAGAGCTCGGGGTTCTGGCTTTGGTAGATATGGCTTAACTCTTGGAATGAAGTCAGCTGAAGAAGCAGCAAGGCACCCAACGATGTCCACATGGTCTCCGTGCACAATAAGATAATTAATTGAGTGCCTGCCACGTGCCAGGTGCAGTTTCTAACCTAGGACTTAGCATCCCCATTTTAAAGATGAGGAAACTGTGGCTCAGAGAGGTTAAATTATCTGAGTTCACACCTCTAGTTCTGGTATAGACACCTACATCAGAGACACCTCACCCATGCTGTTGATCCCTCTGCACCAGACTGTCCCCCTACAAAGGGCTGACCCCTTGCGGTGGGGCAGCGGGGAGGGGGGTGGTCTGCTTGATAACAGAGCTTTATTGACCCACCTGTAAAATGGGAGATGAATCCACTGGCTCCAAACTACCTGCCCCAGGCACAGGCCAGTCTGAAATACAGGGGTGGGGAATGCCAGTTTAAAAGTCTGCTACAGGGGCTTCCCTGGTGGCGCAGTGGTTGAGAGTCCGCCTGCCGATGCAGGGGACGCGGGTTCGTGCCCCTGTCCGGGAGGATCCCACATGCCGCGGAGCGGCTGGGCCCGTGGGCCATGGCCGCTGGGCCTGCGCGTCCGGAGCCTGTGCTCCGCAACGGGAGAGGCCACAACAGTGAGGGGCCCGAGTACCGCAAAAAAAAAAAAAAAAAAAAAAAGTCTGCTACAGAACTTCTTTTAAAGGAATGTCATTTTAATAAGTTGAACCACAGCTTGAATCAGAAACAAAGACACAGAAAGGAACTGCTAAGTGAAATGAATATTAATGAAAAAAAATTACTAGGCCTCCATTATGTAATCACACATTGCAAACTAAAAATATATTTTTTTAAACTCACAAGCCCTATTTACTGGAGTTAGAATAAAAAGCTCTAATTTGTGCTGAATAGCAATCACTTTATACCACAAACCACATCTAAATTTTCTGACACTTTAGGGGCTAAATCAATGCGGTATTATTGACTGTTAATGCAAAAGCCGAAAATACCCGTGAAAACAAAAACAAAACAGATCAACAGATACTAATTGAGCACCTACTGTGTGCAGTGCATTGTACCGGGAGAAAAAACAAAGGCCATAATACTTCTTTTGAAAGCGTATGTGACTATTGCCAAGGGCGTGGGACAGGCAGAATCTCCTCTAGAAGCAAATATTTGGAGAAGGCTTCACTAGGTAGGTGAGAACTGAGTGGGGCCTTCACGGAGGGTAGAATTCAGCAGACAGGTGATGGCAGGGAGTCCTAGGAGGAACATTCCATGAGGGTCCTTCGGTCCATCTCATTAGAAAGTGTCTGAGAACAAGTCTGCCTGGAAATTAAACCAATGAAGTTCTGCCCAGAACTTCATGTGCCTTAAACCTACCAATATTTCTAAGGGTTACCCCCTCGTCCTGCCGGCCTTCACTCAGTTTACCATCTAAAAGATGTGAGGAGGCAGGATGTGATTCTGGACTCTCTGATACTTCCTCTTTCATGTAGATACAATGTCATATAGCATCAAGCACAGTGGTCCTGCCTAGACACACAGATGGTGTATTCTGGGAGGTTTCTAGAATCTGCATGGATGTGGGTGTGTGGCCTATGTTCCATTAGGCTGGAGAAGGTGTTCAGAACCCTGTAGAAGGGTCGGTGTGGCTGTAGAGTGGAAGCAGGTGGGGTCACCCTCAGCGACTCACCCTCTTCACACAAAGTTATCTGCCAGTAAAGGCAACCAAACCAGACCAAGGGAAGCCCAGGTGATAACCCTTAACGATAGGCCCACTATTGAATTCTCCCAGTTCTGCTGCCTGATTTCTGTTCAGCCCTGGTTATGGGGCCAAAGGCAGCCTTTCACAGTTTACCACATCTGAGGCTTGGTAACGGTGGCTAGTTCAATCCTCTCTACCAATCCCTGCCCAGGTTCCTGACTTGTCGCTCAGCTTGCAGCCATGCCATGCTCCGTGTGCAGCCTGCAAAGTCTCCTGGGCTGGGCTGTCCCAGAGGCACTTTAGAAGGAGATGTTAACTATCACAGTGATGATCGCCGTAACTGTCTTATTTACAAGTTGTTTTTAACACATATATGATTCTTCACCTAAACACCTGTTTGTCATACTTAAAGAAATTTACATTAATACTGTGCATAGAGCTTCTATTTAGAACAAGAGCGTTGTTTGAAAAAAAACTCATTTTTCTTTTCTCGCAGGTACATTTTCCATTTCCTTCTTTTTCTGTAGCCTTAACCATGCCCATCAAAAAGTATTAAGTAATTGCACAATTGACATGACAGTATTTTTCTCATCTCTGCATTCATCCCCTACAGGCCTAGCACCTCCGCCCTTACCTTCCTCAGGTGAAGGCCGGATTGTTAAGGGCGCTGACTAAACCCATGGCCACAATAAAGGCAAACACACTCTTCTGAGCTCTCTGAGGAGAGACTGAAAAGAGGAACAGGATCTCTAGCTGATACACTGACCTTCGGCCTATGTTGGACCAGGCCTTTCAGTCTTCTTAGTCTCCAGGGTCTTGACCCATTATGAAACCTGCTGGATCGCTACAGTCTGAAATGATACCTGGTCTTGACTCGTCTACCTAGCCTTGAACTCTTGCTGCCCACGTCTAAAAGTGATTCCGTGGCTCGGGATACATCTCAAAAGCAGGCTTTGTCAGTTAGTACTCTTGAATTAGCACCTACTTTCCTTCCTTCCTTCCTATCTCAAAGCTAAATACGAGGACATAAGCAACAGCTGTGAATTTCACCTTAGCTTTGTCATAGCATCACCATCTTGTTATATCTTTAAGTGCCTAGTTTTATATCTTTGTCGACAATATCAATTGTGCATGCCAATATGTTCTTCGTGATAGTTTGTAACTTTTCTATTTTGCTTCTCACAATCTCTGTTCTCCTCCTGTCATCGCCTCAACTTATCCAAGCCTTAAGGTGCATCTCCTAGTCTGTGGATGGTTTTACTTTGAAAGCTGATCTCTTTTCTCATTGCTTTACTCCAGAGAAACCTGAATATCAAAAATGCCCCCATTTACTAAACCAAGCTTCCTTCTGGAGATCATTTAGTACATCGTTGTAGATGGCACACTGGGCAATGGTGAAGTCCCCCTTAAAGAACCTGGCAAAACAAAGTACGAAGCTGATATCAGGGTTGAATTTATAAACTAGACACACCGTGGATGAGATTAGCAACTAAGAAAGTAAGACGAGTTCCAGTGATAGAAATATAGCAGCTAAGATTAATACATTCAACACATATTCCCTGAGTATCTACTCTGTGCCAGGAACTGTTTTAGATGCTTGGGATACATCAGTGAACCAGACCAAGGTGCAGGATTCAGTAACATGATAATGCAGAATCTTAAAGGAGGTGATGCAGTTAGCCAAGTGGATATCTGGGAAAAAGTGTTCCAGGCAAAGGAACAGTGAGTACAAAGGCCCCTCACGTGCTCCAGGAATAAGAAAAGCAGTAAAAAGGCCAATGAGGCTGAGGCAAAGTGAACAAGAGGAACAGCTGGAGGAGACATATCAGAAGGGCAGAAAAGTAAGGAGATGTCAGGGAAGACTGCCAGGATGGGAGAAGACCATGTAAGGCCACGTTGACTATTATAAAGACTTTGGGTTTTACTCTGTTTCAAATGGGAAGCTATGACACATCTCTGAGTAGAGAAGTAACATGATCAAACTCAGGTTTTGACAAGAAAACTCTGGCCACTGAATGAGGGAAGGGTTGAGCAGAGATTCCGGTTAAGTGGATGGTGGGATGATGGAGGCAAGTGACGACAATGGCTCTGGCCAGTGCAGTAGCGATGGGAAGCGGCTGCTTTCTGGATAAATTTAGAACATAGAGTCTTAGATAACATGTGGGATGTGAAAAAGAGCTTGGAGTCAAGGATGCTCCAAGATGTTTCACCTGGAAATTGGAAGGACATGGTTTTCCATTAACTGAGAGAGCGAAGATGTAGCTAGAGGAGATTTTGTGCAAAAGATCAGAAGTTTAAGTTTGCGCATATGTAGTCTGAGAGATTTACTAGGCACTCAAGGATTTATATCAGAGTCACCCTAAAAAATAACTCTCGGGGGCTTCCCTGGTGGCACAGTGGTTGAGAGTCCGCCTGCCGATGTAGGGGACACGGGTTCGTGCCCAGGTCCGGGAAGATCCCACATACCGCGGAACAGCTGGGTCCGTGAGCCATGGCCGCTGAGCCTGCGCGTCCGGAGCCTGTGCTCTGCAACCGGAGAGGCCACAACAGTGAGAGGCCCGCGTACCGCAAAAAACAAACAAACAAAAAAAAACCCAACTCTCTTCTCCCCTTTCACTCCTCCCCCTCCCTATCTCCCAATTCATAATTTATTGGGAAAATATTCTGCTGGAATCTTTCCTGCTTCTGTTCACCATTGGTCCAACCTACGGTAGTGTTGAGTAGAAAAGCAGAAAATATATTGTGTAATTTCCAAAGATAAAATATATTTCGTTGTTGAACGGATTCTGATAGGAAGCCATATAATATATAGCCTATGTCAGAGAATTAATGACTTTTAGGAAACTTAATGCAGAATAAGTTATAAGGCAACCTCTTATTTTATACTTGAGGAAGCTGAAGCCCAGGGAGGATAAATGACTTTCAAAAGGTCAGTCGTCTAGTTATTACAGAGCTAGAGCTAGAACCCAGAGATCCTGTAAGCTATTAGAGCACATGGGCTCTCAGTTGATTTCCTGCTTTTGCCATTATTCATATGCTGCAGGATTCACAGTCTATTTACATATTTTTACTTGGAAATATAATTAAATACCAGACCATTAGCATAGGGTCACCACTTTCCTGGCCTTGAAAACAAAACTTTTTCTTTTCCTTCTTCTTCTATGCCTGTTCAGACCTTCAGTTAACCTCAAGATGAATAGGACTATGGATTGTAAAACGTCAAGCAGATAAATGATTTGCACCAATAAGATGGTCTGGGATTGAAACCAGAAAAAAAATGTAACTTTTAACTTTGAAAGACATTTAAATGAGTAGAGTTGGGCTATATAAAAACCATGACATTACAATAGTTCCAAAAAAATTATTTATGGAGAAAGTGCCGGACTATCATAATTCAGAAAAAAATTTTCTTAAGATTTTACAGCAGCACTTTCTTCTACTACAGGTTTAGTTATAATTTCATCCGGAAGAATTTGGGATCAAATGAAAATAAATGACAGATTAAATACCACGCAGTTAGGTAATACTGTGTAGCTTTAATTATAACCCCCTATAGTTATATAAAATGGAAGGTTATTGGTTTGGTTATCATTTTTTCAGCTGTACTTTCTATATCTTTTTCAGGAAATCCTCACACAGCCATAATGTTTACTGGATTTGCAAAGAAGCTACTAGATTCTTCGGGAACTGTACATCCTATTTAGCTCCGACAGTGTAGAAATAGACTAGACTTCCTTAAGGTAATTAAATAGACAGCCACACAAAAATCTTTAAAAGAGAATTAGAACTTACTTTGAAACTTCCTTTCAACCAGGTTCTCTCATGACATTAATGAGCCAAATAGGGATTAATGCGATTATGGCAAATCAGTATGTGCAAATGTCAAAGCTGTGTTTTCAACCACTTCTGATTTTGCCTTTCTGCTTTTCAGTCTTCGATCATGGCTCTCTCCTTTTCACACACATACTTAACATGCAACTCACTCACCGTGTGGTGGTGTTTCTCATTCTTCTCATCTGTCCTGAACACCTCAAATCCCAAGTCTCCACCCTGAATCAATGGCTTTTACAAATTGTCCTTTTAATAAGCACAGGAAGGTGATTTATTGGAAATTTAATGCAGGCAGATAATCTACTGAGAGATTAACTTATGTATTATTTCTAAGCTATATTCATTAGGGAACAAAAGGGAATCTGTCTCATCTTCCAGAATGCAGTAAGAAATTATTTCTAGGGACTGAGCTCTGCTTATACGAAGGAGTGAGAAAGAGATTTTTATTTTGTTTTCCAAAGCGAGACAGGAAAATTTTTAGGATAGGATGGGCTAAAGGCAACTCATTAAGCAGCCCTTGGTTTCAAGGTTTAATTCAGGCATTCACTGTACACTTGGGTTACAGTAACTTTCAGCCTGTAGGAATAAAGGCTACCGTGCAAGTCAAAACAGAGGGACCACTTTGGGGATTCATGTAAGCACCACCAAACCCGTACGTAGTCACACAGACAAGCGTGGATTCTCCTGCCACAATAAATGTCCAATATTGAAAGTCCTGCCAATATGTGTGTCTATAGAAAAAGAGTGAGTATTTGAGGTGAACTTAATTTTATTTAAACAAAGACAAATGACATCGTCTGCACAAATGTTTTAAAAGAATTTTACCTGTTGCTTACAGACAGTAGGCTCATAAATAACACAAAGTGGGGGAAAAAAAAGAAAAGCAAAATGAACACATCATTTTAAGGCTTTGATGAAGTAAAATGGATTTAAAATCCATTTCCATTTTTTGAAAGTTGTGAATTTTGTGTCCCATTTATTGTTTTCTTGTACCTAAAACGTAAGTTTTGTTTAAATTGAAATATATGCAATAATAGCATCAATATTGAGAGGTAAGCACCAAATCACATTTCCTTTAATGAAGAAAGGATATGGGGAAAAGGGTTAATGAGACAGGGAAAAGAAATTAAGCTTCACTCTGTCCCAAATCATCTAAATCAGATGCTTAATTAAAAATTTATTTAGAGCCACTCAGTCTACTTTCAAAGTGAATGTCATATAAAGCCAAATAATGGTTTTACATTTAAAGCACAAAGGCATCATCTTTATACAGGGCTTGGGTATATTCTGTTAAATTCTTGTAACTTTTAAATCTGATGCTTTTTAAAAGCTTCCAGATCAGAGATTAAAGTATGATATAATGTGACAAGAGGATAGCACACACAGTAAAATGAAGGGTAGATGGAGATGACTTTGATAAACTTTACCTCTACTAGAAGGTCCTTGGAAATCTTTGGTCAGAAAAATTATTAGACGAAAAGATAACCTTATATAGCTCTTTGAGATCAAGACAGGTACCTCTTTGCCCTCTCCCTGCAAAACCTATCAGAGATTTGATACATAATAAAGGTCAGTAAAATGTATTGAATTGACATAGTGAAAATGAGCTGGTGGGAGTAATCATTACCATCTTTCTCAGTAGCCTACCTGGAATTCTGCATGGAGAGTTATACTGCCCTCAAAGGAAAAGGCCATATTTACATAATTTTCACACATAGATTCTCTGGTTAAAAGCTTTTATGATGCAGAACTTGTTCCCAAACTAAGCACTTTTCATTATCAAAGAAGATGTTCTTAAAGTCTCCCTCCCGGGCTTCCCTGGTGGCGCAGTGCTTGAGAGTCTGCCTGCCGATGCAGGGGACGCGGGTTCGTGCCCCGGTCCGGGAAGATCCCACATGCCGCGGAGCGGCTGGGCCCGTGAGCCATGGCCGCTGAGCCTGCGACCCTGTGCTCTGCAACATGAGAGGCCACAACAGTGAGAGGCCTGCGTACCGCAAAAAAAAAAATACAACTACCATTAAAGTCTCCCTCCCTTATTTATACTGGCAATTACTTTTACAGAAAGGATAAGGGAACAATGAGAATTAAAATTTACCTTGCCATTTATACAAAATAGATGTAACTTGTTATATTTTTTAATTTGTACGGGTACTCAACATTGTGAAGATACATAAGATCTTAAAATATCATGAGGTCTCATAATATCTGAAACGCTCAGAGACGTCAAATACTTTGTGGCCTACGCTGGTGGTGGTACAAGCCACGGTATGTTCAGAAGGTCACGAGAGAGGCAAATATAAAACAATTCCCCCTCCTCCCACATATTGTCTAAACAACTTTACTTTTAATGTGCAGAATGTGTGCTGTTAGAAGACAGGAAGGGCACCTTTATTGGCAGAAAATTCAAGAAATTTTTTAAGCAAAGGGTATAGAATCTTTTCCAAAGTTGCCATTCATAAGGTAGGCTTCAGACAGAGCTCAATATGTTCCATTATCGGAAGCACTGAATATCATAACCTGATTATTTATTCCAGTTTGTAAAATACCACTACTACTAACCCCTCATGAGGCATAATGGGAAAGATGAAACACTAAGGAGCAATGAATGAATGCCACCTGTGGCTAGTGAGGGTCTCTTTCTCTCTCTCTTTTTAAGTATCTGACCTATGCCACAAGAGTAGACCCTGCTGTTGTAGTCAAAAAAGTTTACAATGTATATGCTGTATGCACAATGCAATGCAGAGGCCCCAGATGAGATCCTTGCTTCTAACAGTGAGACGAAATTTACCTGCACGGAATATCCAAAGTTACATGCAAGATAGCTAGCATATTATCAAATGTTTCCCTAAACATAGTTTAGGAATTCACTGATTACAAACCTCAAGCAAGGCTTACGCCTATGCAAGCTGAACTTAAAGACAGCCTTTACAAAACAATTAAAATAATGAAGAGTAGTTAGGTGGAATGCTTCAAGTAAGATAAACTGATGAGCAAAGGCATAAGGACAGACTTAGATACAGGGTCTATAAATGAAGGCTACTGCTGATATCGAGCTAGTAGAAACTCAGGGTTCTTGAGGCGGAAAGAATGAGATAATGCAGGAAAGACAAAATGAAACCTTAAATTGCAAGCATTACAGCACTAAAATGAAAAGTTTGAACTCAGTGCAACGATGGTAATTATTTACCTCATCTACCACCAACAGATCATTTTAGCTTTGAATCAATCCAATTTGGATTATGTATTGATATTTGCTTTTTTTTTTTTTTCTTTTTTTCCTTGCGGCACGCGGGCCTCTCACTATTGTGGCCTCTCCCGTTGCGGAGCACAGGCTCCGGACGCGCAGGCTCAGCGGCCATGGCTCACGGGCCCAGCTGCTCCGCGGCACGTGGGATCCTCCCGGACCGGGGCACGAACCCGCGTCCCCTGCATCAGCAGGCGGACTCCCAACCACTGCGCCACCAGGGAAGCCCCTATGTATTGATATTTGAAACAAAACACCCGAAGTCTGCTAGATTATGCTATGGATGAAGAAGGACTACCCTAATGCCAACTCTGAGAGGATTTTTCAAAACCATCACCATCTGTATTGGCATATCTTCTAAAGCCTGTTGTATACATCAGTTATACGTACCTCACTAATTCCTAGAGAAGTAACTTTGCTCTTACAGTCAGTTTCCATCATAAGAAGTACTGTTTCTCCTGTGTCAAACTTTCTTCAGATTATAATTATCCACTTAAGTTCTAGCTTGTATCTCCTTTTCTCCAGCATATGTGTCACGATCACCTCCATCCGTACTATACTTAACTCTCAATTTTCTAAACGTCCATGGTATTTTTTTAAAATCTCACTGGTGACAATTATTATATTTGCTGCCTGTAATACACTGAATTATGTCTTCCCAAAATTCATCTGCTGAAGCCCAACTTCTCTCTCCCCAACAATGTGACCGTATTTAGAGATAAAGCCTTTAAAAAAGGTAATTAAAGTTAAATGAGGTCAACGGGTGGGGCCCTAATCCTAGAACTGGCGTCCTTATAAGAGTGGGAGATACCAGGAGCACACACATGGGGGAAAGCCCATGTGAGAACAGCTGTCTGCAAGCTGAGGAGACAGGCCTCAGGAGAAACCAAACCTGCACACACCTTGATCTTGGACGGACAGCCTACGGAACTGTGAGAGATAAATTTCTTTTGTTTAAGGCACCCAGTTTGTGGTATTTTGTTATGGCAGCCCTGGAAAACTAATACACTACCTGTATTTACTGAATACTTTTCATATCTCCCTTATTTGACTTCGATACTCTGCAGGGCAGGAAATAAAATTATCCAATTTTTACAAAATCTCTTATACTGCTCAGGATATTTGATTTGTTGCAATAATGTTAGATGATTAAATGTTTGTATACACGAATGAGTGCATTTCAGATTCTTATAGAGGAAAGTACTCTTTAAGGAAGATTTAAACTACTGCTAGGATAGGAGAGTTAAAATCACTTAAGAATCCCAGTATAGGGCTTCCCTGGTGGCGCAGTGGCTGAGAGTCCGCCTGCCAATGCAGGGGACGCGGGTTCGTGCCCCGGTCCGGGAAGATCCCACATGCCGCGGAGCGGCTGGGCCCGTGAGCCATGGCCGCTGGGCCTGCGCGTCCGGAGCCTGTGCTCCGCGGCGGGAGAGGCCACAGCATTGAGAGGCCCGCGTAACGCAAAAAAAAAAAAAAAAAAAAAAAAAAAAAGAATCCCAGTATAAAACAGGAAGAGCGCATTGTAATGGAAATGATTTTGACTTAGGAATCATAAAACCCTGACTTTGAATCCTGGCTCCTCCAATTAATAAGTGTGTAGGTTGGTCTTCGGTTTAATCATTTAAAAATTGGATAATAATAACACTTAACTTTCAGTATTATTAGAATTAAAAGAAATTGTTAAGCACTGACTAATTTCTGGTGACACTTGCTTAATAAACATTGGCTATTTTGACAATTTTACATAGTACAATTAGAAAAAGAATAAGGTAGGGAAAAACCTGACAAAAGGCAGTAAATGTATTATGAGAGGTCTGTTAGATGCAGGTGAAGTACAGAAGACAAAAAAATAAAGAGCTTACTAGGGACAAGGCAGTACTGAAAAGCACAGCGCGGTCTGTTACCCCAACTTTTTATAGATAGCTATCCACAGGGGCACATAGTTCTTTCCAGCACTGCTAACTAGCCTGGAAATAAAAGAGGGTGACTGGATTCACATGGAGCTTGAGACCAGTCTGGAGAGTGTGGCCAAAATAAAAGAATATACAGAGAGAATGAGAAATATTAGATTCTTAGTCTATGCTGGATAAGAAAATATGACAAGCCAGAAAGGACCTGACAGCAAGGGAGGATGTGGGAATGAAAATCATGATTTTTTTTCCTGCTTCCATTTCAGTTATTTCTTGACTTTACCAAAACTATGGCTTTTCAAAATTCCACACCTGGTTATACTCAGACAGTGAGCCACACTGGAGGGGCAGGGGGTGGGGGGTGGGGGTGGGTCCTCTACTCTGATCACCTATTTTCAATTAAGTCATGGCAACAGAATTGCAATTTTATGATCATCTCATTTCTTACCTACTGTCATGATTCACTACTGTAGGACCTGTGGTCATTCAAAATATACATCTAGGATGTAGGATTGCCATTACAATGTCTTAAGATGTTATATTTATAAAGATAGAGCCTACTACTTACTGTTATCCTTAAAGTAGGTACTCTCAGAAGTGTAATTATAGTTTGTATGATGTTAATGGCATACATCTGGGAGCACACATTATTTCATGGCTTTGTAAAAAATGTTATAATTATATAATCACCAGGGATGGCATTCCGTCTGCTCAGGGAGCATATAACATCTCAGCGGTTTTCCATTAGAGCATCACTGATACGGAGTTGGCATAAAGAATTAGGTGCCCTCCCTCAGTTCAAGGTTAACACATAGGAATCACAGAATTCATACTCCCATTGAGACTGGTTTGCCCTTTCTCATAACTTTTCCTCATCTAAATGAGTTATTTGATATCTTAGGAGCTCTTACCTCTAAAATATAACATTTTAAAAGCTCCCTACTGTAAGAATTTAGGAAAAACAAAAACCCAATGTTCTCCAAGTAGCTAAGTACAAATTAATTGTGCAAACTTGCTGAAGTGATAGAGACATTTTCGTTTATTGTAAGAAATTTTCATGGAGGATTTAGAAATACTATTAAGTACAAGTTCCTCAGAAATTACAAATAATGATAAAATGTGGTTTCTGCTGCATGAATTTCCTACTAGAAGATACATGTATGCCAGTGAGCTTCAATAACCAAGAAAGCAAGGCAGAGAGGGTCACTTCTTGGTTTTATTACTTTAAAAAAGCAATAATAAACTCATTATTTGTTCACATGAATAATATATTTATCATTAAAAATAACTATACTTTCTAAAATGAATTGAAAGAGTGCCTTTTTGTTTAGCATTTTTGCAAATCTCTTTAATGGCCAGTTTAATAGAAAAGAGCTGGATTCTCCTACCTGCTTTTGTATTCAATCTGTTAAGATATGTTCTTTTGGTTGAAACATATGAAGACAATTCTGCCTAACAAAGATATATATTTGGGAAAGGGTGGTGCATTTTAATAGCATTCTCAGATAACTGTGGATATGCTTCTTCGATACTATACCAAATCTTGACTAGTGGCAGTTTCTAAAAGTAGTTGCAAGGTGGAATCTGAAAGCCCATCAATGAAGTTTCCATATTCTCTTACATTAAAATCCATCCCTCTATTTTGCGCTGTGAATGGATCTTTTGCCCATGCATAATTTTGTAACACCCTGAACTGAACATTTGTGAAATATAGTACCCTGAGTTATACTCACTTTTCAAACGTTGCCACATTATATACCAAATATATAAAAAAACACATTTTCAGCATAGACCCCACCTTATCATAAAAGTCTCTAAGTACTAGGAAGCTGGAAAACTCATAGTAGTGGCTATGACAGGCTCACCTTATTTATTTTTGAGCAAATGTCTACCAAACACCCACATCTCAATAATCATAGGAGGCATGTCAATTGTTCTTTCAAAAACAATGGTATTACATTGAAAAAAGTGGCTACTTCAGTTTGCCACCTGAGCAAGTGCACAAGTGTTTCTTCTTGAGACAACCAAGAGTATTTTGTTTGAAGCAGAAGTGCTCTGTGAATATTTACCATTTCATCACACAAAATATTTAAATATTAAAATCCTCAAAGGTTGAAATTTAATAAGGTTAATAACTTTTTCCACTTCCACATTCTTAACTGAAACTGGTTCTTTATTTTTATTTTTTTTTTGCGGTCCGTGGGCCTCTCACTGTTGTGGCCTCTCCCGTTGCGGAGCACAGGCTCCGGACGCGCAGGCTCAGCGGCCATGGCTCACGGGCCCAGCCGCTCCGCCGCATGTGGGATCTTCCCAGACCGGGGCATGAACCCGTGTCCCCTACATCAGCAGGCGGACTCTCAACCACTGCGCCACCAGGGAAGCCCGAATGTTTATTTTTAAACAGTGAAAATGTGGTGATGAAGAATATGAAAATTTGGTATCCCTGCCTTCATTTGTGCTAAGGCATCTCTATTCAGTATTGCTTTTGCAGCATCAGTGCAAATATCAATACTGTGAAAAGGGCAAATAAAGTCTTTGAATGGTATTTAGAAGGTTATACCCCATGGATTTCCTAAAAGTATCTAAGAGACCCCTAGCGGGGTATGGAGCACACTTTGAGCACCCTGCACAAGCTCAAAACCCTTTCTTGAGCTCTAGACCCATATGTTCAAGGGTCCAGTAGATGTCTTATAGGCACTGCTCTTTCAAGGATCTTAACTGATTATTGGTCATATTTCTTCCTTTTCCCTCAAGCTGTTCCTCTTTCATTTCCTGTCTCTGACACCATCATTACACAAATCACTCAAGCTAAAGACCTGGGAGTCACTCTTGATTGTTTTTCTCTGTAACCCTTTATATCTAATTAGTCACCAAGTCTGATCTCTTACATTTATTCATTTCTGTCCAACACTATTAAGATTGAGTTAGTTCAAGCCTTTAGCATCTCAAAAAACTGCCCTATAACCAGTTTTCTTCCCCTAATCTCCTTCTCCTCCTATGCATCCTCTACTCTCCTACTAAAGTCAGCCTTTGAAAAAGCAAATTTTGATGATGCAATATGGAGAAACAGAGGTTCTGCGTCACACATACTGACCTCAATTCCTCCTCTGCCACTTCTCAGCTGAGTGACCTTGGCAAATTACTCAAGCCCTCTCTGTTATACTTTTGCCTTTGTAAAAGACAAAATTAGTAAAAGTATTTATCACATATGGTTGCAAAGACAGAATGAGATAATTCAGTGTCATCTAGATGAATTCATAGAGAGTGTTATCACATAGCCTGACATCTAGCGAGTTAGTAATAAATGTTAAGGACTATTATTTTGTCAATTCCCTCCTTAAGATCCTCCCAATTTTATTGTAAACATTATCCGACATGTCTTTCTCACTTCTAGACTATGATCTCCTTGAAGTTAGAAACTTTACCCTATCTTCACTTTATCCCAGGGCATAGCACAGCGTTTGAAACATAGTTGATGCTTAATAATTATCAGTTAATGACTGCAAAGTGTTCTCTGAATTATCCACAAGTGTAGACTTTGAATTTTTTGTCTTATGTCTCAATTCTTGAAGATTCTACCTAATTACCAGATGAAAATATATTGTAATATATAAACACATACAAGCTAAGTTATATACTAGGATTGACCTGCTGACATATTGTCCTCAATTGGCAAAATCCTAAGCCATTTTTAAAACACGTCTTCTAAAAACTTGTAAAAGCAAGTCTTAACATGTCCATTGATGGGCTTGAGGAAGGGTAGGGTGGGTCTATAAAACTCATTAAATTATATGTAATTTTTAGAGAATATCATGTATGCATGTTGGAGGGAAGAATGCATTTTGCTTTCTTCACCTTCTCAAATGAGGTCTGTCATCCAGACAAGGTGAATAAACACTGATATAAAAGATGACAGAGAATATGGTACCAGGAGTTGGCTGGGTTCATGGCAGACAGGTGGAGATATATTTTTCAGCATGAAACTTTTTGGAATATGTCAGATCATACAATGAAGACAACTACCTACCAAGGGTATATTTATCTAAACTTTGAAAATAAAAGTCATGAAATCCACAACCCTGAATGCAAATACCTGACCTCTAACCAATAAATAAGATCATTAAATCACAGTGTCAATGTTGCTACATGCTTCTTCACGGTCTACCTTGTGTTTGTTGCCAACACTGCAGGCGGCTTAGAGAGAGTCTGTGATAATCATAATCTTGGATTTTGTTTGTTTGTGTGTGTGTGTATGTGTATATACATCCTCCCAATTTTTTAGGTGATCCAATTTAAACTAATGAGTAAATTTTTAAAAGTACACATATGATACATAATGTATATAACATGATATGTACTATGAATATACATTAAAAACACATGTAACACAAAATGTAAACTGTAATATGCAATATAAAATAAAGTTTATATGATATGTAATGTATAACACAGAAAAATGTTTTCTACAAAATTATGGCTTTTCCATCATAGTAGAATAATTTGCATATTTGCAGCTAATTCACAAGATTTTTATATAAAATATAATTTGAAGCCATTACTCTCTAAAATAATGAAAAGCCATTTTTTAAAATAACTACATTTAAATATCTTTACAACAACATTTACTAGGGATATACCAGTTTAAGATAGATTTTTCTTTGATTCATTTTGGCGGTGTTACAAATTTATGTCATTTAACAGTTAAATACACAGAGTAGACCTGGGTGTATATTGCTTAAACCAGTATTTGTCAAAATATAAGTATGACTGGGACCACAATTTAGGACTTGACAATTAATTTTACTTGCAGTATATGTTAAAAAGGTGTTCAGCTACAGGCTATCATGTGAATAGAAATCTGTCCCTAAGTTGAAATTTCCTAAGGAGTTGAGGTAAGAAATAACATGGACATATTATAAGCATAAACATTCTGAAGTCAAACACACTGATTAAAAATTCACAGGATTCTCTCTAAATTATCTAATAAAATAGTCATCATGCTGAAATAATCATTATCAACTTTTCTACCTTTATTATCTGTTCTTGTCTGCTTCAGAAAAATTAGAAAATTAAATGCAAAATCTTTCCATTACTGCACTGTTAAAGCTGTAAATTTAAAAACAAATCAGACTTTCACCAATGGACAGATCATCCAAAATGAAAATAAATAAGGAAACACAAGCTTTAAATGATATATTAAACAAGATGGACTTAGTTGATATTTATAGGACATTCCATCCAAAAACAACAGAATACACATTCTTCTCAAGTGCTCATGGAACATTCTCCAGGATAAATCATATATTGGGTCACAAATCAAGCCTTGGTAAATTTAAGAAAATTGAAATCGTATCAAGTATCTTTTCCGACCACAACGCTGTGAGACTAGATATCAATTACAGGAAAAAATCTCTAAGAAATATAAACACATGGAGGCTAAACAACACATTACTTAATAACCAAGAGATCACTGAGGAAATCAAAAAATACCTAGAAACAAATGACAATGAAAACATGACGACCCAAAACCTATGGGATGTAGCAAAAGCAGTTCTAAGAGGGAAGTATATAGCAATACAATCCTACCTTAAGAAACAAGAAACATCCCAAATAAACAACCTAACCTTACACCTAAAGCAATTAGAGAAAGAAGAACAAAAAAACCCCAAAGTTAGCAGAAGGAAAGAAATCATAAAGATCAGATCAGAAATACATGAAAAAGAAATGAAGGAAACGATAGCAAAGATAAATAAAACTAAAAGCTGGTTCTTTGAGAAGATAAACAAAATTGATAAACCATTAGCCAGACTTATCAAGGAAAAAAGGGAGAAGACTCAAATCAATAGAATTAGAAATGAAAAAGGAGAAGTAACAACTTACACTGCAGAAATACAAAGGATTATGAGAGATTACTACAAGCAACTGTATGCCAATAAAATGGACAACCTGGAAGAAATGGACAAATTCTTAGAAATGCACAACCTTCCGAGACTGAACCAGGAAGAAATAGAATATATGAACAGACCAATCACAAGCACTGAAATTGAAACTGTGATTAAAAATCTTCCAACAAACAAAAGCCCAGGACCAGATGGCTTCACAGGCGAATTCTACCAAACAAACAACTATCCTTCTTAAACTCTTCCAAAATATAGCAGATGGAGGAACACTCCCAAACTCATTCTACGAGGCCACCATCATCCTGATACCAAAACCAGACAAAGATGTCACAAAGAAAGAAAACTATAGGCCAGTATCACTGATAAACATAGATGTGAAAATCCTCAACAAAATACTAGCAAACAGAATCCAACAGCACATTAAAAGGATCATACACTATGATCAAGTGGGGTTTTTATCCCAGGAAAGCAAGGATTCTTCAATATATGCAAATCAATCAACATGATACACCATATTAACAAATTGAAGGAGAAAAACCATATGATCATCTCAATAGATGCAGAGAAAGCTTTTGACAAAATTCAACACCCATTTATGATAAAAAAAAAAAAACCCTTCAGAAAGTGGGCATAGAGGGAACTTTCCTCAACATAATAAAGGCCATATATGACAAACCCACAGCCAACATCCTTCTGAATGGTGAAAAAGTGAAACCCTTTCCACTAAGATCAGGAACAAGACAAGGTTGCCCACTCTCAGCACTATTATTCAAAATAGTTTGGAAGTTTTAGCCACAGCAATCAGAGAAGAAAAAGAAATAAAAGGAATCCAAATCAGAAAAGAAGAAGTAAAGCTGTCACTGTTTGCAGATGACATGATACCATACATAGAGAATCTTAAAGATGCTACCAGAAAACTAGTAGAGCTAATCAATGAATTTGGTAAAGTAGCAGGATACAAAATTAATGCACAGAAATCTCTTGCATTCCTAAACACCAATGATGAAAAATCTGAAAGTGAAATTAAGAAAATACTCCCATTTACCACTGCAACAAAAAGAATAAAATATCTAGGAATAAACCTACCTAAGGAGACAAAAGACCTGTATGCAGAAAATTATAAGACACTGATGAAAGAAATTAAAGATGATACAAACAGATGGAGAGATATACCATGTTCTTGGATTGGAAGAATCAACATTGTGAATATGACTCTACTACTCAAAGCAATCTACAGATTCAGTGCAATCCCTATCAAACTACCACTGGCATTTTTCACAGAACTAGAACAAAAAATTTCACAATTTGTATGGAAACACAAAAGACCCCGAATAGCCAAAGCAATCTTGAGAAAGAAAAACGGAGTTGGAGGAATCAGGCTCCCTCACTTCAGACTATACTACAAATCTACAGTAATCAAGACAGTATGGTGCTGGCACAGAAACAGAAATATAGATCAATGGAACACGATAGAAAGCCCAGAGATAAACCCACACACATTTGGTCACCTTATCTTTGATAAAGGAGGCAAGAATATACAATGGAGAAAAGACAGCCTCTTCAATAAGTGGTGCTGGGAAAACTGGACAGCTACATGTAAAAGAATGAAATTAGAACACTCCCTAACACCGCACACAAAAATAAACTCAAAATGGATTAAAGACCTAACTGTAAAGCCAGACACCATAAAACTCTTAGAGGAAAACACAGGCAGAACACTCTATGACATAAGTCACAGCATGATCCTTTTTGACCCACCTCCTGGAGAAATGGAAATAAAAACAAAAATAAACAAATGGGACCTAAGGAAACTTAAAAGCTTTTGCACAGCAAAAGAAACCATAAACAAGACGGAAATACAACCCTCAGAATGGGAGAAAATATTTGCAAACGAAGCAACTGACAAAGGATTAATCTCCAAAATTTATAAGCAGTACATACAGCTCAATATCAAAAAATCAAAAAACCCAGGCCAAAAATGGGCAGAAGACCTAAATAGACATTTCTCCAAAGAAGATATACAGATTGCCAACAAACACATGAAAGGATGCTCAACATCACTAATCATTAGGGAAATGCAAATCAAAACTACAATGAGGTATCATCTCACACCGGTCAGAATGGTCATCATCAGAAAATCTACAAACAAGGGCTTCCCTGGTGGTGCAGTGGTTAAGAGTCCGCCTGCCAATGCAGGGGACATGGGTTTATGCCCCTGTCCGGGAAGATCCCACATGCCGTGGAGCGGCTGGGCCCGTGAACCATAGCCGCTGAGCCTGCGCGTCTGGAGCCTGTGCTCCTCAACGGGAGAGGCCACAACAGTGAGAGGCCCGCGTACCGCAAAAAAAAAAAAAAAAAAATCTAGAAACAATAAATGCTGGAGAGGGTATGGAGAAAAGAGAACTCTCTTGCACTGTTGGTGGGAATGGAAATTAATACAGCCACTATAGAGAACGGTATGGATGTTCCTTAAAAAAACTAAAAATAGAACTACCATAGACACAGCAATCCCACTACTGGGCATATACCCTGAGAAAACCATAATTCAAAAACAGTCATGTACCAAAATGTTCATTGCAGCTCTATTTACAACAGCCAGGACATGGAAGCAACCGAAGTGTCCATCAACAGATGAATGGATAAAGACGTGGCACATATATACAATGGAATATTACTCAGCCATAAAAGGGAAGGAAACTGAGTTATTTGTAGTGAGGTGGATGGACCTAGAGACTGTCATTCAGAGTTAAGTAAGTCAGAAAGAGAAAAACAAATACTGTATGCTAACACATATATATGGAATCTAAAAAAAAAAAGTGGCCATGAAGAACCTAGGGGCAAGACGGGAATAAAGACACAGACCTACTAGAGAATGGACTTGAGGATAGGGGCAGGGGGAAGGGTAGGCTGTGACAAAGTGAGAGTGGCTTGGACATATATACACTACCAAACGTAAAATAGATAACTAGTGGGAAGCAGCCACATAGCACAGGGAGGGAGATCAGCTCGGTGCTTTGTGACCACCTAGAGGGGTGGGATAGAGAGGGTGGGAGGGAGGGAGATGCAAGAGCAAAGATATATGGGGACATATGTATATGTATAACTGATTCACTTTGTTATAAAGCAGAAACTAACACACCATTGTAAAGCAATTATACTCCAATAAAGATGTAAAAAAAAGATAAAAACAAATCAGAGAATATGAAAGTTAAGATCCTCTTAGTAACATTAACTTGTCCGACATTGATTATATATAATTCCACTATTGCTGGTTAGTGTTCTAAGTGTACACTTTATTATAAGGCATAAGAAATGTAAAGAAATTAATGCTGTTATTAAAACTTTGACTTTTCACTCCCTTGAGTTATGAAGGTTGAAATCTGCAATCTTAACATTGTATTAGCATGAGATTCTGCAATCTAATGAAATAAACTGGTTGAGAAAATGGACTATGCTCACTCAGTGAAAATGCTGTCTGTTTTCTTGAATGGAACACTTAGAGCACCTCATATAATGGTAACAGATGAAAACTTTAATAACTTAGTAGTTTTTATAAACACTGATAAAGTTACCTCATAAAACGATATTATTGTATATACCTCCAAAATCTGTAAAATAATGTTATATGAAGTTATCAAAATTCTTATCCATTAAATAATGGAGACAAATTCACATACAGTATAGTGTTATCTACCTGTCAAATATATAATTAATTCAATTACTGTTATTGCATTTGTAAAGGAACTAAAAAAGCACTTGTAGAAGGAATAATAAATAACATTAAGATCCCATTGTTCTTATGAAGTCTGTAAAGAACTACAGACTAAAAGGAATGAAAGATAGAAAAACAAACATAAATGATAAGTAAACTTTAAAATAAAAAAAATAATGAAATAAAATTAAACCCCCCAAGAGGGCCAGAGTTTTTGCAGGGTTTGTTCAGTGATACATAAAGTGTATAGAACAGTATCTGGGCTATAATAGCTGCACAGAAACATTTGTTGAATAAATTAACTTGGATGGTATCTTCAATAATACAGAAGTTCAAAAGCTCCTCATTATAGGTAGTAAGAGTCCTTGAGAAAGGTTTAACAGCAGGGCAAATTTGAGTAACCAGCATAGCAACTATGCACTCCAAAAAAAAAAAAAAGACCAGCAAAGTCAAGTATTTCCACAATGAAAATCCATCCAAGGATATTATCTGAGACTAGTGGCTGCACTTCAGGCTATTTTACTCATAGTTACCTCATGGGGATAAACATCGAAGGTAGGTGCATTAAATTCAGAAAGACACTATTAAAATGATCACATTCCCTTGGAAAGCATCATGTGTGTGGGGTGGGGGAGTAGCTCATACATGATATGGTGATGGTGGTGTCGGTGATGATGGTGGTGATGATGATGGTCTCATATTTCTCACATCACTTGAGATGTTCATCTAATTAATCCCTGAGAAGCATCAGGAGAGCGTGGTGAGTCTTCCTTAGGTGGATGCAAAAGGACAAAATTAAATATCTTAAGAGGATTGAGAAAGAGGTAATGGCAAGTAGTATAAGCCTCCCATAAATGGGAGACATGGTGAGATGTTAAGAGTGGAATGATACCCATTCTAGAGTGGGTCAATTAAAATTATTCTTTGGAACCTGTAGCACAAATATATATGTCAACTTGTTTATTCACATATTCAACAAATATTTATTGAGTATTTGGTATATTATTATGGGCCCTCTAGGAAGGCGACACATGTTCAAGTCCTGTGATATGCCGATATGCCAGTGATATGCCAATGAGTAACGCATAGCATCTGCCTTCTAAGGATATTATAATAAACTACAGGAATTAAGAAGCAACAGTTAAAACACATAAAGTTAGAAATATACAATCTTATATTTCTAAAAAAGTACAGATATGATTAATCCCTAAATAAATTAAATACCTTTAATAATGGCTTAAATACCTTATTAAATACCTTGGCTTAAATACCTTATTAATACCTTATTAAATACCTTTAATAATGGCTAAAGCACATCTATTAAGGTGCAGCAAGATAGGACCCTTTCACTTTGGTCTTTCATATTCTTTGTTAGAAAGAATGCTGGATCCAGGAGACTGCATTTACTCACAATGAGCTTGTGAGGTATGTTTTGATCAGGTTTTATGGAGGATAGAGCAGGCTGGCTGCTCTGATCTCTGTTTATATCAGAGGAACTATGTCTCAGCTACCTTGCATGTACAAAAATGGTTAGTGCTAAATTCCTGACTCAGATAAGACCTGACCTTTATCTCGCAAGATATATATTATCTTTGTCAAGGCACATGAGCCCACTTTGTTTGGTTCTAAATTGATAGCCTTTTCAATTTTTAATATCATTTGAACAACAAAATAATCATTAGAGGCTTTAGTAACATAATCAGCAATGGCTTCTTAAAGTTCGATTCAGAAAGACCTCCAAGAGCTGCCAGCATCCCCAGAAGCCATGCCTCTGTTAGCCCTTTTAGGGAGGTGTCTTAGTCTGTTAAGGCTGCTATAACAAAATACCACAGACTGGGTGGCTTATTACAACAAAAATTTATTTCTCACAGTTCACTCGTTATCTGGTGAGAGCCTGCCTTCTGGTTCAGAGATGGCACCTTCTAGATGTAACCTCACGTGGTGGAAGGGGCAAACTAGTTCTCTGGGGTATCTTTTTATAAGGGCTCTACCATCAAGACCTAATCACCTTCCAAATGCCCCACCTCCTTATACCAATCCCCTTGAGAGTTAGGATTCCAACAAAGGAATTCTGTGAAGGGACACAAACATTCGGTCCATAACAGGAGGAAAACTGTGGCCAGACTCATCTGTAACAATCACTTCATTCTGTAGAATGGTGGTTTGCAGGACACCTAAGAGAAATCTTCACCATATTTGAAATCAAAGACACAGCATTATAGTGTTCAATAATTTCCTATTTATCTTCATCTAGAAAATGTACTTTTTAGTGTCCAACATGAGAGCTTCCTTCTTGAGCTTACTCAGCTCCTTAATGCAGTTGCTGCTGAGTTTGCAAATCCACATAAGTGAAGGGCCCAGATGCAGAAGTTAAAAAGCTGGGTAAGAATGAGGCCTCTTTGTTTTCAACTGTATATACACAGCCCAAAACCTGTTAGGACTACTTGAGTATTTTAAGGGCTGGAAGACCCTGATAATAAGTTTAAGAACTATTTACTGGAAGACTAAAAAAAGGCTTGGAAAATCTTCAAAGCAACAGATCATATAGATGCTAGTTAACATTTTTGAGTTTACACCCTCTTAGAAACAACTTATTCAAAACAATGTAAAGATCTGGACTTAACTACTTGGGTAAATGTCGCTCATACTACAGTTTCAATGAAAAATAGTTATGGGACACTGAAGGCCACAAACATATTTCATCCAGTTTTATTGCCTCACATTTCCCCATTGAACTATGTCTTTGAGGGAAAGAACTATGTGGGAAATAACCTCTCATATCCTCCTCTTTTCCAGAGCAGAGCAAAAATAGCACTTAGCATGTACAACAGAAATGACAGCTCTTATTAATAATGCTCATATCAGTCAGTGAAATATCTAAAAGAAGTTTCTCTCACATTTTCATCAAGACAGTGTGCTAGATTACATAAGAGAGAGACCAGTCAGGCAGGAGCAGTATAAAGAAATTTAGAAAGAGAAAGACAGAAACAGAGAAGAAGAGAGATTGAGAAAGAGAGATGAGAAAAAGAGAGATAAAGGCAGAAAATTCTGAAGAAACTACTTACTTTCATAATAAATATACATTTTTCTCATATTTGGAAAAGTTAAAATTTTACAGTTGAAATTGTCTTTTCATTTTTATTAGATATGGCATGGGACAACATAGTCTGTTCTGGGTTTATGGACTTGAAAGCCATAATCTCAGCCTTGTCAAGATAAGCATTAACAACTAATATTTTAAAATAGAATTAATTAGTGACTCACACTCTCATTTTCCTTCCAGGACAAAGACTCTTCTTCCCTATTCCACTAACATCTCAGCTACTGGATTTCCTCTGATTTTTTTCAAAAAACATTTTGAGTGACACAATCAACAGAGTGAAAAGGCAACCTAAAGAATGGTGGAAAATATTTGCAAATCATATATCTAAAAGCTGTTAATATTTAGAATATATAGAGAACTAAAACCAACAACAAAACCCCTAAATAACTCAATTAAAAAATGGGCAAAGAACTTGAATAGACATTTTTTTCACCGAATATTATAAATATGAAAACATGGAGCATATGAAAACATGCTCAACATCACTAATTGTTGGAAAAATGCAAATCAAAACCACAATGAGATACCACTTATACCCGTCAGGATGGCTACGATCAGAAAAACATAAAATAATCAATGTTAGGGAGAATGTGGAGGAATTGGAACTCTTCTGCACTGCTGGTGGAAATGTAAAATGGTGCAGCCACTATGGAAAACAGTATAGTGATTCTTCAAAAAATTAAAAATAGAATTACCATATATTCAGCAATTCCATTTCTGGGTGTATATCCAAATGAACTGAAAGTAGGGTCTCTAAGAGATATCTGTACACGTATGTTCATAGCAGCAATATTCATAACAGTTAAAAGGTAGAAATGTCCATGGATGTATGAATGGTTATATAAAATGTGGTATATACATACAATAGAATATTATTCAGCCTTTAAAGGAAGGACATTCTGACCACATGGCTGAACTTTGAAGACATCATGCTAAGAGAAATAAGCCAATTAAAAAATATTTTATGGGTCTTCCCTGGTGGCACAGTGGTTGAGAGTCCGCCCGCCGAAGCAGGGGACACAGGTTCGTGCCCCGGTCCGGGAAGATCCAACATGCCGCGGAGCGGCTGGGCCCGTGAGCCATGGCCGCTGAGCCTGCGCGTCTGGAGCCTGTGCTCCGCAACGGGAGAGGCCACAACAGTGAGAAGCCCGCGTACCGACAAAAAAAAAAAAAAAATTGTATGATTCCACTTACACAAGAGACCTAGAATAGTCAAATTCATAGAAAGTAGCATGGTGGTTACTACGGAACGGAGGAGAGGAAAACTGGGAGTTGTTGTTGTTTAAATTTTTTAAATTTAATTAATTTTTTTATAGAGCAGGTTCTTATTAGTTATCTGTTTTATACATATTAGTGTATATACATCAATCCCAATCTCCCAATTCATCCCACCACCACCACCCCCCTGCCACTTTCCCCTACTGGTGTCCATAAGTTTGTTCTCTATATGTGTCTCTATTTCTGCCCTGCAAACTGGTTCATCTGTACAATTTTTCTAGATTCCACATATACGTGTTAAAATACATTTGTTTTTCTCTTTCTGACTTACATCACTCTGTATGACAGTCTCTAGATCCATCCACATCTCTACAAATGACCCAATTTCATTCCTTTTTATGGCTGAGTAATATTCCATTGTATATATGTACCACATCTTCTTTACACCCATTCGTCTATCGATGGGCATTTAGGGGGAGTTATTTAATAGATATAGAGTTTGTTTTGCAAGATGAAAAGGTTCTGGAGATTGGCTGCACAATAATTTAAATATATTTAACAATACTGAATTACACACTTAAAAATGGTTATGATAAATTTAATGTAATATGTATTCTACCACAATTAAAAATAATCCAGACTTTAGTAAAAAAAAATTTGTAAGGTCTCAATCTTACAACTTATGTGGCAGAAAAGCATACTGCCAGGTGAAAAATATATATGACCAATTATGTTCAAATAGGGTCGAAGGGATCAATCAAATGCTCATTCCTCAAATTTTAGTACTTTTCATCCAGCCAGTTATCCTGTTTTAAGCACCTGAACTATACTGTTTTGGTCCTCCAAAGATTCTCTCAGAAATATCTGCATAAAATTATGCATTTTTTAAGAGAAAGTTCTGCTCATTTCTCTTTTAATCTTTGATCTATTCATACTTTAAGATCAATTCAACATTTCTTACCCTGTGGGGGGTCTTCTCTCTATCATTGTGCTGAACACTCTTTCCTGTGGGCTACCATTATGGCTTACAAGTAACTCATTTATTGAATTGACTGCCCAATTACCTTTTTCCTATCTGTGAGCTCCTTAAGGGTAAGCATGCTTCCTCTTCATCTATGTGTCCCAAGAACTCAGCAGAGAGCCAGGCAAGAAATAAAAGTTTAGTATTTATTTATGGCATAATGGTGAAGCTAACTCTTGTAAAACCATCTTATTAAATAATTGAGAAATTAGTTCCTCTTAGAGATCAGAACTATGGGGGGATAAAAGCCCACTTGCTCCTTCTTACTAAATATTATTTTACCAAAAAATAAAATATAATTTTGTTTTTCTTTTTGATTTGAATATCAAGAAACTAAATGCCAAAAGTTTGTCCTAAATAAAAGTTTACCCCTAGCATTAGTAACCTAATATGAGTAATCTGGTATTATTACACCAATACCCCATCCTGTCTTATCCTTGCATCCATGCTACTGTAACATTATCTTGTTATAAACTATCTCAAGTCTATTTCGGAAGGAAGTGAGATATGATTAAAATATGTAAAATATGCAATATAAAGCTAAATATGAAGGTGCTGCTTCAAAGTTGTCTTTAGTTTCTTTCCTTTGTTCCGTGAATAATGTCTCCCACATTTCCGTAGAATCCTAAACAGCTGCGCTCTCATTACTGCAATATCTGTTCTTATATGCTTTATCTTGTCTGGTTCAGTTCTGAGTAGGCGGTATAGTCTGTTCTCCATAATTTGTTTTCTAATGTATATCCACTTGTGTGTCACATTAGTTATTCTATTTTTCCTTAATCTGCAGCTAAATTAAGCTATTTTTCAAAGTAATACGACAACCTAGTGAAGACCCTTTCTATGGAAGATATGCACACTTTAGTTGGTATAATTAAGACAACAGAAAATATGATTTCCTTCGATAACAATCTTAAACTGTAGAATTTAGGAGATCTATATCTAGATTTAGATTTAGGATAAACTGTGATGCTTTAGAAAAGTCTTTTGACTCCTTAGGACTCGATTACCTCAAAAGTTCTTTCCAAGTCTAAAATTATGGATCTATCAGTAATGTCTAGAATGATAGTTGAGGTTCTAAGCCCTTGCCTGGAAATAAGCATAAGCACTCACCAGTGTATACAATGCTTTCTATAAAAAGAAGCTACTCTGAATATCATGTTAAAATACTTCTTTATTCAGATTAACATAAAATAAAAGATTCGAACTGTAGAATGCCAGATTATGCTTGCATTTGCTATGAACTTCTTAAGTAAGTATATTGTCAACATTATACGACTTTCAATACAACATAGTTGCAAATATGGCTTCTCAATAATCACACAATTTCTCATCTTGGTATCCAGTACGGACATTAGTCTGGTCCAACTTACATATCCAATCAATATATGAGGATATCTTATGCCTTAGTAATTAAAGCCAATTCCCCCACAGACTAATTTCATCGCTGAAATATACTGCAAGTTTATTCCTACTCTCACTGTTATTTGCTCCTTGAAAAACATATCAGACCCTTTCCTGACAAACCAAATACCCTGAGTTTTGCAAGGCCTACCTGGATCGTTCATATCTTCTGTGAAGCATTATCGGGCTATCTGGTACTCAGACAGCTTAAAATGACCTATCCATTTTCTACATTTTTGTAGTACCACAGAATTCATACCTAACTTCTAATTTAACACCTAGTAATACATCAACTCCAGAACAGAGGAGCTAGTTCATCCATAAGCACATATCCTCCTTCTTGCCACACGTTTAGACTGCATTGCCCAACCTCTTTGCATCTGGGTGAACCTTATGACTAGTTCTGGCCAATGCCATGTGGGCAAATACGACGTTCAACTACTCTGATGCCTGGCCTATGAAACTTTTAAAATCTTTCATGCACTTTTCTCCTTTGTACTTTTCTTCTGGCTGTACACAGAGGATTCAATAAGGACTATAAGCTTCTAGGTGATCACAAAGGTCCTAAGTACCTCCATGAATGAAGGGATGGAATGAAGCTCCTCTCTCTGCCCCAATATACAACTTTATATGGTACCCTTGTTTTTCTCGGGTCGTTTTTTACTTCCCTCATTGACCATAAATGACTGAGAATATATCTCAATGCTTTTTGGAATTCTGTATATAAGCAAATACAATTATTTAATAACATTCATTCAACATAAGCTTTTTTTTTTTTTTTTTTGCGGTATGCGGGCCTCTCACTGCTGTGGCCTCTCGCGTTGTGGAGCACAGGCTCTGGACGCGCAGGCTCAGTGGCCATGGCTCACGGGCCCAGCCGCTCCGCGGCATGTGGGATCTTTCCGGACCGGGGCACGAACCCGTGTCCCCTGCATCGGCAGGCGGACTCTCAACCACTGCGCCACCAGGGAAGCCCAACATGAGCATATTTTAATAGAAAATGCATAATGTCTTTAGATTTATACTCTCATCGTTCAATAATATGCATTCCATATTCATAAAATATTCTAAATATTTAATTATTTTTAAAAATTGCATACTATTCAATGATCATGCTAATCATATATCTGTATAATTTTAAAAAGTAAAACAAAAAATTAACGCTTTAGTATTCACTATGAAAGAGAATAATGGCCAGATTTTCTTCTGATTGGTGTTCTCTGTAGGTGCTATAATAAGTAATATAAAGCTAGAAATTGAAAAAAGAAAATCTGTAAGAGTCCATGAACACATTCTCAAGTCACTGAAATAACACACAGTTGGTGTATGAATGAGTTCATGAATCATTTATCAGCGGTGACAGAAATAGAAATTATTTCCCTCAGAAATCTATCTTTGTTACAGTACCCTGTAAATATGTTCAATATTTGAATCTCTACTTTTAGGGGGAACTAACATTAATTGAAGGCTTATTCTGTGCCAGGTGCTTTACATAAATCATTGTACTTACCCCTCACAACAACTCCCTGAGGTAGTTATTTTTATCCCCATTGCAGAGATGAAATACTTTAATGAAGAAAGAACGCAGCTCACAAATGGCAGAGCCCTGACTGGAACCCACACCTGCCTTATTCTTTCATACTTTTTCTCTCTAACACAGAATTCTCTCTAGCATCTCTCATCTAGGTACTTTTTCATGACACTTTGTGTCTAAAGTACTTTATTTCTCTATTCTAAATATCAACATAAAAGTTCAACCAGTTATAATTATTTAGTGAGTGTCAACACTATGCTAGACAGAATAAAGTTTTAAAACTCATGTAAGAGTTTGCCGTTTATGAAAGGTCACATTGAAAGATGTCCACTTCCATTATAGATGATCCTTTCTATACCATTTTTCTCCTCTCCTCCCTGTAAATCCTGTTTTTTAATCTCCTGTCACCATTTTATACTGCTCATTTTCTTCATTGTTGAAGTCACTTAATAACCTTGCAATTAACTCTTCCAAGTTTCCCAACTATTTTAGCTCTGGCCTAACGGTCACTCTTTCCAACATGACTCTTTTTTTCTTTTTTCCTTTTTTTTTTTTTTTTTTAGGCAAGTCAGCTGACAGCTTTACTGCATTGGGGAAGTGGATAGATCGCTCAGGAGCTCTTCGTGGGGCGAGTCCGCTTTCTCTTCGCCATCACAGGCTTCTGGCTGCGCAGGCCTGCCGGATGGCGGCCACGCGCAAACCCGGGCGGTACTTGTTCTTTCGGATCACGTGCCGGATGCTGCCGAGGGCGGCCCGGGCATTCTTGTTGATGGTGGTCCGCATGTTGGAAGTGGCTGCCTTTCGCTGACTGGATCTCCGCTTTATGACCACCACGACCCCTTTGCCGTCTGCCGCCAGCTCCACGCCCACAGTCCGGCGGTGAATGAACCTGTTGTACCGGAAGGAGCTGCAGGCCTTCAGGTTATTGGGCTCGGTGCTATACGTCTGCTTGTTCCTCTTGATCAAGAAGCTGGAGCAGTTCAGCATGATCATCCACTGCAGATGCGCTGACATGGCAGCAGCTCCTCTCGTGGCGGCGGCCGGATACGCTCCAACATGACTCTTGATTTAATTGACAACTTCAATATATACATATATGATCCTTCCTGACATGTGGCCTCATGATTGCTTAATCTTCTTCCCTCTAAATATCTTGTCTTCCCTATTATCTCAGCCAATTAACTGCCTGGCCATTTCTAGACCTATTCATTGTTAGTAATGCCCATACTTTCACAATTCTGTTTCATGCAGCCTCAGTTCTCCGACCATCATCTCCTCTTTCCAGCTCATTTGCTGCAGTATCTCAACCTTAACAGTCATATGCCCGCTGGGACCTTCAATCTATTGAAGGACACACATCTCAGTCCATCAACTCCCTTCACTAGGCAAAATTACAATTCGGCTTGGATTTAAATCTCTTCAACACCTACACTTGTACAGTTAAATATGCATGTAGAAACACACAGCAACTCTGAATGATCTCACTTCAAAAATTCAATTTGAAAAAGTGTTGGAGGACTCTGAAGGTTGCCCACAATCATACTATATTTCCCTAGTACATGTACTTTCCACTCTCCTTGAGGATGATTTCATACCTTCTCCTTTCTTCTTAAATTTCTAACACCTCCATACTAATACTCCCAGTTGATGGCTTTGCTTTGTCTCCACTGAGAAAACGGAAGCAACTAGAAGGAATCTCCAGAAACTCTCACAGCGACATGTATTCACCCACAATTGAACCCGTATACTTTGCTTTCTCTCAAGTTTCTGGATAATGATTATTTACTCCTCTCTAAAACCTTCCCTTGTGCACTAAATACAATTTCCATCACCTATCCAAGAACTGCACAATGGAATTGATTCCCTTTTCTCTGTATTATTAATTTATTATTATGTAGTAGAGAAAATCACCACCAGCAAAAATGTTATTTTTCTCCCATTTTAAAAGAATCATCTTTTAAACCCCGTTTCACCTACCAGCTACAACTGATTATCTTCTCCCTTCTGCAGCAAAATATCTTCAGATATTTGACTATACCCAGTAATATCAATTCCATTTCTCCTAATGCTCCTTAATCCTCTCCAGTCAGATTTGCCCCCTGATCATTACACCAAAACTATTCATGTCAAGATCACCAATTACCTCCAAATTGCTAAATCCAATGGTCACTTTTCAGTTCTTATCAACATCAAGTATATTGTCCTTGACATATTTTCTTCACTTTGCTTCCATGATACCACACTCTTGATTCTCTTCTAACAATATTATTTTTACATCTCAATCTTTGTTGGTTTCTCCTCCTCTTCCAGACCTCTTAATGTTGGAGTTCCCTAGATCTCAGTCCTTTATTCTCTCCCTCTCCTCTGTCTGCATCCACTACACCATGGCCTCAATCAGCATATACATTTTAATAACAGCAGCCATGTCACCCGAATTTAAATTTCTTTCCCAGACATGTTTTCTGAACTTCA
>NC_089227.1:72195905-72208970 GCF_963924675.1 Phocoena phocoena | reverse complement strand
AATTCATTTTCTCTCACTGCCCCTATCGTGAAATACCAAATGTGTGCACTCCCCTCCAGTCTTATACATATTGTCTGTTTTATCCTCTTAGAGCTCTCCTCACAAGACCAATGCACAAACTCCCATTCCTTTCCCTATGGGATTAGAAATTCCCTCAGTGGGCATCACCTGAGAAATTTTCTCTGTTGTTGGTTGTGGGGCCTTTCCCTCAGTTTCTGTTCTGAACCTGAATGATACCGTTTTATTCACCATGATTATGCTTGGATTCAGATACATTTTGCCGTTGCTTTGCCAGCTTGCAGGTCTTTTAGCAAGTTCAGCTTGGGTTCACAAACTTGGGTGCATAATCTCAGGGCAAAATACCTACCATCCTTTGCACTGGACATACACTTTCATTTGTGCATCACATATCCCAGCCACAGCCTCATAACAAACCAAATAAAACAATATAATCTACTACTACTAATAACAATAATAAAACATTCATTGTTAAATAGTAACATTTTCCTTTGTAACACCCACATAATTCTGACATAAATGTTATTTTTATCTCTCATAAGTTCATATGTATAGAAACAAAATATTAATTTGCTCTAGTTCCATTTTGCATGTTAATGAAGGACTGGTAAACATCTTATTAACACTTTTTTACATTAGATGTTTATTTTAAGCCATTCTTCAGCTCTCAATATTCTTCAGATTTTCATAATTATATATAGGTACCAGTTTTTCGAGTCATTTTTGCAAGAGGACTTAGGCGGGGTTTAGTCAGGCAAGGGACTGCGGCTTGAGTCTGAGATCATGAAACTGGGAATACAAGTTTCTGAGATTGCTGTAAATGAGGGATTAGGCAAGGGTCCAGATGACCCCAGGTCAAAGAGGCAACTAAACAATGTGGACTCTCAGTTCTTGGCAGCAAGCTGACAAGCCAGCAACCATAAAATCAAAGCAGAGGCCAGGAAACCTGTGATATCTATGATTTTGACAGGTCAAAAATCTGGGAATTGTGATGTCAAAGGCAAGCGCAGGATCAGTAACTTCAGCATGATCCAAGTATGTAACATGCCATGACTGAGATGTCTGATTTTGCAAGAGAACAGCCCTAATAATCAAACGGAGTGAACAAACGAGATTGTGTCTGGCCTCTTTCTGCTTTAGCACAAGAAGCAGGAAGTGACAGGTCCCTAATATAACATGGTGTTATGGACAGAAATGTTCTCTGAGGGACCCTAAGTAATCATTCAACACACATTTATTGAGCTCCTAGGTGCCAGGGACAGTTCTGGGCATTGGGCAGACAACTACAATTAAGATATATAGTACTTATCCTTCCACTTGTAGTCTAGGAAATGATAGGTAAATAGGTAATTACCCAGTAATGTAATACATACTATGATGTGAAGACATATCAGGGCTCTGGTCATACATAAAGGGGCATCAATTTTTAAAATCATGGAAAGTTTCTAGGAAGCTAAATTGACACTTCAGACATAAGAGAGAGGAAGAGTTTTAGGCAGAGGAAAAGCGTGTGCAAAAATGTTAAGAAATGAGAAAAAACATAGAGCATTAATAGATATACAAGCAGTAATATGCCTGAAGGAAGCACTGGAGCTCTGGAGGAAGTATTGGAGACCCATAGGGTATTAAAAAATGAAAGGACACTACAGATTCTGTGATCTGGACCTTAGAGATGTGAAGCAGTTGAAGCACCTGACTAGACACTTGAAACCAGGTGAAGGGGTAAGGGCTTAGAAGGGAACAGTTCTGAACTTCCAAAAGTGGCCACCCCTCAAAATTTCCCACTAGAATATGCCTTAACAAATATGTACATATACTAGCTTTCCTCTTTATGTCTTTTTTTTTAAAAAAAACCTCTGAGTAACTCGTAATATGCTAGGCTTAAGTCATTCTTTGTGCTAACTCAGTGTCTAAAGCTGGTCAGCCTCCCAAAACCTGTTTTTCCTCCGTGGTGTTGGTTTTTTTTTTTTTTTTTTTATGCGTTACGCGGGCCTCTCACTGCTGTGGCCTCTCCCGCTGCGGAGGACAGGCTCCGGACGCGCAGGCCCAGCGGCCATGGCTCACGGGCCCAGCCGCTCCGCGGCATGCAGGACCCTCCCAGACCGGGGCACGAACCCGTGTCCCCTGCATCGGCAGGCGGACCCTCAACCACCGCGCCACCAGGGAAGCCCCGTGGTGTTGGTTTTGACATCAAATTTGTTTATAATTTCCTACCTTGTGGCCTTGCTTTTAATTTAGTGAGGCCTCAAATATATGTATCACAATATTCCTATTTAAATTTGTGCTCTTATACTTTTATTTATGTCATGATTTTATAAATATTGTAATACTTCAGTTTAAAACTTTGTTGAGTACCTATTATGTGTGATAAGCACCTAAAGGTGACTGAGACAATCCTTGCCATCATGAAGCTCATAGTCTTTTGGGAGGATATACATGTAAATAGAGAATTGAAAATATAGTTCAGTTCATACTAAAGCAGATAGATGGATCAAAAGTTAGAGAGGCACAAAAGGCGAACAAAGAACTCTACCGGAGGCAAAGGCAGCTTCAGGTAATATTCGACTTGTATCTGGAAGAATAAAAAGTGAGCGTACAAGACTGAGAAATCATCAAGTATAAAAGCCAGAAGAATCATACAAGGAGTAGGCAGGCCCCAAGAAAAGTGACAGAGAACTTCACTCTGGCTTGCAATTAGAGTTGATGAAGTTGGGTAATATTCTGAAATGAGACTGGACAGAGGTTGGGAATAAATTATGCAAGTCACAGCTAAGTTATAGAATTTGAATTTTTCCTCTTGGTAACAGGGATCAAACAAATATCTTAACTGGGCAATAGTTTTCTTATCTTTTAATTGAAGAAAATAACTCTGACAGCATTGTAGAAGGTTGTCTGACCTGGAGAAAAATTGGTGGCAATGAATCTTGTTATCCCAGAAGTTCAAGTTAATGACAAAAGATGAGTGTTGAGAAGGGAAGGTGGAATTCAAGAGATGTTTTTGAGCTATAATGGGTGAAACACCTGGATTGAGCAGCAGTAGTGAACCTGGAGAGAAATGGTCGGATTCTAGAGATACAGAAGATGAAGTTGACAAATCTTGAAGATTTTTCGGTTATGGATGTGGAGACAGGAGGAGTCAAGGCTTACTTCCATGTTTCTGGTTTGCACAACTGAAAGGAGGAAGATGCCATACACTGGGATGGAGGAGGTGGGCCATGATGTGTGGGTTACTTTAGACCTGTTCCACCTAGAGTTTCTTTTGAGACATGGAGGTAGAGATGCCAGTAGGTAGAGGCTATACTGACCTGTAGCTCAGGGAAGAAGCCTAGGCTAGAGATGTGTCACTACAGATGAAAACTGCAGTCAGAGTAGTGTATCAGTTTACCTTTGAAAAGCATGGGTGAGCAGATAACAGAGTCTAGGACAGATCTCTGAGAAATCTGAACGTTTAAATTCTGAATGGTGAGCCAAAGGAGACGCCTTACTTTGTTTTAAGTAAAACAGAGAGAAATTATGACGTCATGGAAGCTATCAAGAAGAAGGGAATAATCAATAGTATTGAGTCAAATTGAGAGATCAAGAAATTGAGAGGACAGAAACTTAACATAAAAGTCATTGATGACTAAGCCAAAGTTAGTTTTCAAAACAGTTTTGGAGGGAAGTCAGATTGGAGTGTTTTAAGGGAAGTTTGGGTAGGGAAGTCAATAGAGTGAGGGTAGATAATACACTCAAAATTTTTGACTGTGAAGGAGAGAAGAAAGGACAGTAACTGGGGTGAGGAGTGGGGTTGAGTTATTTGTTTTAGAATGGACAAAATTAGGGTATACTGATGGGGGAAATTGTGGATGGAGAGTGAAGTGATAATTGGCTATCCTTGCTTTTGTCTTTACACAAAATATTCTTCCCAATTTAGAGATGTCCTATAGTAAAACAAAATGATGTTGAATTTTAGAGGCCTGAAAGTCACCAAGTTTGGGAAGCAGGAGTATCAGTAGGTAGTTCATTGTAGGAAAAGAAATTAATTCTGGGGTCTGAACCTGTAAAAGGAAAGGAGAAACCCCATACATTTGCTCATCTTTTTCATCTTGAAATGTGAAAAAGTAACTGAATAATAATCTTAACTGTCTCCTCTTTAGTTCTATAATCCACATATGGATAAAATAGGATTCACTCAGCAGGTTGCAAGCTTGTGCCTCTAAACATTTAGTTGAGCAAGAAGGCACAAAATGGAACCATATGTGTTTTCTTTTAAGGTAATCTGCTTCAGTAGTATTGTCAGCACTTCTGAGAGCCTCTTCCATATGCATCTTGCCATACTTTTTATAAATACTCTGTGTTGAGTCATTTTGATGTCATCTATTAAACCCTCCTTGCAAATATTTATTCATTGTTTTACAGGATTTATGAAAATAATAGCCTCTGTAATAAGATATATTGTAAGAATGTTAAATCACAAACAGATCCAGCAAAGATATTGTATTTCAAACATTCAGTACCGCCTAGGAACAGCCATTTTAAAAGATAAGCCTTGTATCAAGGTTTGATGGTCAATAAACACAGGTGAATTTCAGACAAAAATGAGATTCCTAAAATAATTATCCTTTGGGAAAAATCTCATGTTTCTTGTCCATGGAATCCAAATCCTAGGGCTATTATTAATAACACCCAGAGCTACTTTACTTTCTTTGCTTTATAATGACACTTTAAAACAGCATTCATGGATTTTCTTGGCAATATTGACCTTGATGTGGCATTTAACATTTGCAAAGCAATCCTCTGACATGTTTCTGTTAACATTGAGAAATCTATTTATGTTGGACCACTACACATATATTCAATGTGGTGCATTTTCAGTGGTCTGTGCTTTGAGTTTATAAGCTCTATTTAAACTAGAACCTTGTTCCCCACAATCAGAATCACCTCCACTGCACCTCTCTCTCCCCACTAAGTCCACTAAGTCCTTCACACGTGCTCTGTGCATGGAACCCATTCAGTAAATGCTCTTTACATTTACAGCCATATCAATTGGAGAAAAATAGTTTAAACAAATGAAATGAACAATTGACAAAGTTTTGCACACTGTAAGTTTTTGTAACTAATTCATTAGCATTCTACAACACTTTTTTTCCCTAACACAAATGGAAGATTGCCATACAAATCTATTGAATTGAAATGCTGTACTACTCACTTCAATCTCAGAATTTTTTTCTCAGACTTACTGCCTGGTTTCCAAAGAGATTACAGCTTGATTTTGTACCCATAGAATTTTCCCTTAGTCAGTTGCACTGCAGCCAGATATCCTGGTTAGTTTATTCCCTTTCACATGCTGCTCTGTCAAAACTGTTCACTTACATTTTCCGCAGATCACTACTAGCCACGAACAACATTGCTCTGCAGAAAAGCTGCTGTCCGTGCTCTCTACACTAGATGCCATTATGCCTAGCACTGCCTTTCTTACTCTGGGACATGCCACTCATGTGTTTTAGCAATGCCAACTGTCCCTTATATCTAGTACTCTATCTCTCCATTGGGGACACTTTACAAGTATTCTATATTCATTTTACTTGGCGCTTTCTTCTATCTAGCAAATACCATTAATTCATTCACTCCTTCTGGCTTCTCTCACCAAGTACAGTATTCCCTAACCCAGGAATAAAATTTTGTAACGTATTTCTCTTTTTCCCTTGTGACAATATTTTTATTCAGCCATTTCTTTTACTTTTGCAGGCTGCATCTCTGTCTTTTGTCAGGAGCCTTTTCAAAAACAACATGTATATATATTTTAAAGTGTATCTCATTATCTGTTTTTTCTCTGTGGACCAGAACAACTGAGGCTATGTATACTCTAAAAATAGGTAGTGAAGAGCTATCCCTGGAATATTGCAATTTTTTTCTATGTAAATGTGTATTTCTTCTTTTGTGGAAGAACATGGGATATTATACACATAGTAAAGATAATCCCCTGTAATAAAAGCTATAATGTTAGAAAGTGAGTAACATTCATAGCTTTAATCTATGGCAATGAGTTTCATCAGTAAGAGTGTCAGAGAACATAAGCAGTTAAGATTCCTGGAGGCAAAATGTACCCAATTAAGGTGATTTACCACATTCCAAAATGACTTAACAAGTACATTTAACTCTACAAAACGATATCTGTTCCTATGTCTGTCATGGCTTAGAAAACTATGAGAATTCAAGATGTCATCATCATCACCATCATCATCATCGTAATCAAAAGCATCTATTAAGTGTATTTCTATGATGGATCTGCTACTGAAACCTTTTAGATATATAACTCATACCATCAAAGAAGTTCCAATCTGCTGTAGTGATATTATAAACCTATATTGAACACATGCATACATTAAGTAAATGAATGCCCAGATTGAATAATACTTTGCTGTTTTATTAAGTCCAAGATGTTTGTTGTAAGATAAATAAGTTGCTGATGATTTAGATCAGGGGTCCGAAAACCTCTGTAAAGCTAGACAGTAAATGTTTTTGGCTCTGTGGCAACTACTCAACTCTGATGTTATAGCACAAAATTAGCCATAGAAATTCATAAATGAATGACCATGACTGTGTTCCTATAAAATTTTATTTACAAATGTAGGCAGTAGGCTATATTTGACCCACAGACCATAGTTTGCTGACCTCTCATTGAATGGTGGAAGAAACTGTCATATCTGTAAAGTCTTATTTCTTTATAAAAAGTAAAACTAGAATAGAGTTTTACATGTAAAAGGATAATGATATGAGCCATCATTATCAGAGCCATCGCTGGGCATTTAAGAGAGAAAAGAAAATTTTTAGAGGCTAAAGATAATGAGAAATGACAAATCCAGGGAGGTAAACCAGTACTAAAGCCTGTGACTGCTGTGGAATATTTCCCAATCTCCAGCAGCCTACAGCTTTGATTTGAATGACTCATGTGAGGAGGACTGAAAGCAAAGACTAGAATCTCTGTGAGATAGGAAGGCAGACTTTAAATCTCTATGAAAGTCTATAACTCTGAGAGAGAACCAGTGGTTGATCTTAAAATTTAAAATAACACTCTGTATATCTATCAGTTGATTGGTACATGGGCTTGGATGGGCTTGGATTTTTAATTTATCTTTGGATCATCAAAAAAAGTATAAGCTCAACATTTAATTAAAAGTGGTTTTATGTTAATTGTACCCCTAGGCATCTAGAATGAGCAAAAAACCCAGACACATCTAATTTTCTCACACATAAAATTGCAAGGAATATGAACTAAGACTAGGGGGAAAAATCATAAAGCACATACAGAAACAAGCTACCGTGAGTTAGATTTAGTAGAACCAATAGTAGTAATATCAGACCAGCAAAACCTACAGATATTGGAATTATCATATATAAATATAAAATTAGTAAATGTTTAAATAAATAAAAGAGAGAATAACAAGTGTGACTAAAGAGCAGGACATTATCAGAGTTATCAAGGTAGTATTATAAAAGAAAGCCATAGAAATACAAATATAAAAACGGAAATTAGAAACTGATTGGGACAGCTAAACAGCAGATTAGTCACAAGTGAAGAGAGAATTAGTAAACTGGAAGATAGAGCTAGAGAAATTGTCCAGAAATCAACACAAAGAAACAATGAAATAGAAAATAAAAAAGACATTCTAAAAGATATGAATTGTAGAAACAGAAGTTCTAAGATGTATGTAATTTGAGTTCCATAGAGAATAGAATGAATGGGAGAAAGGCCATATTGAATGAGGTAATTAATGGCTATGAAATTACAGTATTTGAAACCCAACTAATCATAAGAAATATAAATCAAAAGCCATCCCAATCATGATTTACTATAATTAAAATGAATATTGATGGAAAACAAAGTCAAATTACCAAGGAGCAACGATTAGACTGATATCTGACATTGAAGTAGATGCTCAATGGAAGCCAGAAGGCTGTGGAATAATATCTTTAAAATTCTGAGAAAATCTAATTTTGAACACAGACTTGTATAGCCTGTAAAATTATTTTTCAAGAAAAAGCGTTAAGTAAAGACTGTTTTTAGTTAGGGAAAATTGAGAGAACTTACTATCAACAGATCTTAAAGAACTAGAGGATGAACTTCATGAAGAAGTTAAAAATCATTAAGAAGGAAAGACAGAGTGACAGAGGAATGGTAATCAGAGAAAATAGCAAGTATAAGGCTAAATAAAACGATGGTATAGAACAATACTAACAATATCTAATTTGTAAAAATTAAATGTTAGAATTAAAATATTGGGTAAAAATATAAGTTTGGAGATAAAACACTCTAAGGGCCTATAATACTTAGAAAGAGGGAACAGATTATACCTTAACTTTGGACATGTAAAGCTAAATATACATGCTAACATTTTTGGGATAATCACAAATAGAATAGAGGTAAAGTATGTAGTTTCCATACTAATGGAATGGAAATATATGGGGACTAGGGAGGGGACAAACAAGCAAGCAAATAATGATAAAAAATATTCTATGTCAAATTTTAAAAAAAGCAGGAAAGGAGAAAAATGATGTAGAAAAAGGGAGCATTAGAAAGCCCCAAATAATTAGGGTGGAAACAATTTCAAATTTCTTAATTATTATATTTATTATATTATTATATAACATATATAATGTTATATATTATATGTTATATATATATATTATATTATTATAATAAATATAAATGGACTAGATTCTGAAATTAAAAGACAAAACCATCAGAATAAATCAAAAAATACCAACTGTATTAATAATAACCAAAAGAATAAATAACCAGTAGTTATTAATACTAACTAATACTAAGCAAAAGAAGGTGTCCTATATTGTTATCCCACAAAGTAGACTTTAGGGTAAAGGACGTTGCAAGCAATAAAGAGAAGCAATAATTAACGATAAAAGATTCAATTTCACAGGAACATATAACAATTCAAAATTTTTATACTGTTAATAATATGACTTCAAAATATAAAATGAAAAAAACTGAAATACTTCAAGGAACATAGCTTTTAAGTGCCATCTATTATATTTGTTAAAAGGAATCTGATACGTTTTATGAGGTCTTCACTAACATTAGGAAACTCATGAAAAATTCTACTGTGGTTGACTTTTTAAAAGCAAATGGATCACCTACTATAGAATTTCTGAATGGAGAGGCAGCTTAAAGATAAGCTAGCAAAACCACTGTTTTTAAGAATAAAGAAACTGAGGTCCCAACAGGTTTGGTAATCCATCAAAGGCCAGACAACATATACTGGCGAAGCTAGCACTAGAAGTGAATTAACTGACTTCCAGACCCTTTAAGTAGTACTTGCATACAGCCCTATTCTCAATTGCATTTCTCTTGTAACATAAGTTTTGGGTTTATTATTTTTGTTTTCTGTGCTTTTTTCCCTCTTACCTTATTTGGTGTAGAGAAGTAGATTTGTCCTAAGATAAAAAGTGGAAGGCAAGGAAAGGCATGGGTGTAGACATGTGGGATTTCAGATAGGATGAAAAGAAGTTTCAGATAGGATGAAAAGTAGATGGAAGTACACAAGTGAGAGCAAAACTCATTCGGAAGAACATACGGAATTACAATTCTGGTACAGAATCCTTTCCCTTACAAGTTATAGGTAACACCCATTCCAGTCCTGGAAAGAAATACTCTGGATTCTTCTGGGAATCATGTCTGCCTGGAAAGAATCTGGACTATATCAAAAGTCTGGAGAATCCCATACTCTCCTTTGCCATTCACATGATGTGATGAAGTTTATAGGACTGCTGGGGAAAAAGATGTTAACAGTAATAGAAGTAGAGTTCCAACAAACGTCACATACATGAACAAATAAAAGTCTGTGGGCAGTTTTATTCTGCTAGAATTCTTCTATCACAAAATTCTTAAACCCCAACCTTATTTTGTTCACAGGCTTTTATCATAATGTTACTCCCTACTCATTGCATTATGCCAACAATGTCTTTTGTTTATCCTTGTTGTGATGCCCAGGCCTCAACTCCTTTTATGCTTCTAGTTTGAGTTAAATACTTCTGATTTAATTTTCTTCTCTCTCCATTGCCCTATTGCCAATCACTTTAACTGTCATCTTAATTTTCCAAAAGTACTCTTATCTATGGCAGTATGTAGCTGAGCTCCTGCTAACATTAGAGAAAATCACAGGGCCACTATAGATAAGCCCCAATATAATACAAAACTGATAACGTCATCTGCATCTTCAGGAAACTCTTCATATCTTTAAAGATACCTAGATTTCTCATTTTCTGTAACAAATACCTCAAACATTTAGCACTTTCCTTAAATTTGTTACCATGCCTTTGTTGCTTTTCTCAGCATATTATCTTGAAACTATGACCATCATAGGAGAAAAATAGAAAACAAGTCTTCAATTTACCATTACTCCCTGATTTGCTAACATTCATTGAAGTCCCAATTATGAATGCCTACAATGTGCCAGGCACTTTCATTGTCTCCTTTCTACTGTCTTAGATAAACCTTTAGCTCATATTAATACAAGATAAACCTTTTTCTTTGCCTTAGCTTTTGGTTCTGTGCCTACACACACCAAGAATCTTTCTTCTCAAGAAGTTTTAAAAAGAAATTGTTTTGTTTTGTATTTTCAACACTCCCTTCCATTTACTTTCACTTTGTCCTACACACATTGCTAAGTCCCTTCCATGTTAAACATTCACTTTCCTTAGGTCCAGATGCCCCTGGTCAGTCACTGCCATTGTGCTCCCCAGGTCTTCAAAACCTCTTAAAAGGATGGTCTCTGCTTTAAGCTTCTACTTTTTACTCTCCATTGATTATTATACCCTTTGAAATCTGGCTTCCTTTTGACTTCTTCCCAAAAAATCACTCTGGAAAATGATTACAAAAAACCCCCAAACTCCAATGACTATTTTTAGTTTTCATTTGACTTGATCTTCCTTGGTCTTTAATGTTATTTACTGCTTTCTCCTTCTTAAAGATGATTTTTTCCCTTGGTCACTGTGACATTATTTTCTCCTTTTTTTCCCCCAAAAGCCCCTTCAAGTGCTTCTTTAATCCTCTTCTCCCTCAGTTGAAATTACCAGTAATTAATGTTCAGACTTCTTCTTTCCTTACTCTATATGCTCTTCCTCTGAAAGGTTAACCTACTATGACTCCTGACTCACATGAATTGAGATTGGACATTCATTCAGATGAATTAGTAGTAATCTCATTCTCTCTTGATTTAGCTATACAATAGCACTTTATTCATCTCTCTACTTCTAGTTATTTTTACATTTGATCCTTTCTCCATTATATGCCAGGTATACTTTTTAATATAAACTCTAATCATCACACTCTTACCCCTAACATCTTTATTTAACTCCCTACTTCTTGAAGGAATTTTAAAAATTCCCTCCTTAGCACAGCATGCAAAGCCCTCTATGATCTGGCCCCAACTAAACATTCTAAGCTTTTCTCTAAGATTCTATACCATATGTATTATACTTGGAGCTGCACAAAACCCCTTATTAGTCCCCAAACATGCTATTTTCTTTCATGCTTCCATAATTTTGGTGTTGCTCTCTCAATGTATAGAAAGCCTTTTTTGTTTGTTTTTATGAAATTCTCTGCCTGCTAGACTACTGTTCATCCTTCAAGGACTAGTGTGTATGTTATTTCCTCACTGAAGTCCTTCTAGGCTCCCTCAGGCAGGGTTAATATTCTCTTCCTTAATGTAGCTATGACACTTTATTCTCTCTATTATAGCCTTTCCACATTATATTAGAATGCTTTGCTAACTGCTTCTCTTCCCCAGTGGACTGTGTGCTCCTCAAGGACAAGAAAATCAAAGCAGAGCAAAGTGCCTGGAACATAGTAAGTACTAGATAATTTGGTATTGGCTGAATAAATTATCTGCTCTGACAACTGATGACTTGCTGGCATTGATGAATGCCTGAGAGTCTCCAGAATTGAAGTTTACATCTCACATCAGCTGAAGTAGTTGTCTCTGTAAAAAAAAAAAAGGGGGGGGGGGCAAATATTTAGGACTTTCTTATATATAAAACAAAATATAATTAAAAGCCAACTCTTTTCATCCTTTTGACTTTACTGTTTTTACAATTCTGTCTTTGATGTAGGATCCACTTCTTCCTTTGAACTCAACATTCAATCAGTCACTACCAATTAGACTGTCATTTAAAAAAATCACCTTCTCAAATATGCTTTAGATTCATCCTTGTTATTACTACCTGAATTTAGACATATCACACTTGGATTGTTATGATAGAATCCTAATTTTAAGTTATTAATTTCAACCTCCTCCGCCATAACCCATCCTATATATATACTCCTACTTTAAGTGGTTGTGCTAGATTATACTCCTACCTAAGTGGCAGTTTGAGCCTGTCACTCCCTTACTTGAAAAAAAAAAAAGAAATCCAGTGACATTAAACAAACCACACTAACTTAGTATTCAGATTTTCTCTTACTGGGGCTGTAGGATTCCTCTCTGGCTCCATTTCTTCACCATGAACTTACATGATCTTTATTTGTAGCTTGACTGTAAGCACCTTGAGACAGGAGCTGTTTCTCCTGTAGTCAGCATTCTATCATTACCACATAGTGCATTTCCTGGGACATTCTAGATGCTCAACTTTTGTTGAATAAATTAATGAAAGTATGCAGAGTTTTTCAAACATGCTTCTTCAAGTTCTTTGGCCATTGACCTGCATAGGGTGGGGAATGAGGAGACAGGACGGGTAAGTGGGTAGAGAATATGACAAGTGACTTAAGCTGGTGTTGTTGGACTCCAGCGCCCACTTTGGCTTCCACTAGAACAACTCAACAATGCCACATATGTTAGCTTTGTATTTGGGGGTTACCATAAGTTTTTATAGAAAAAGCATGAGTTTTAAGTCAGATGGACCATTTATTTTAATATAGAGCAGTGTGTGAGGTTTGGAAAGAGACAGACCAATTAAGCCCTTTGAATAAGTCAAGTGAGGTGCTAAGGACAAAGTTTAAGGTGGCACTCATTCTCAAGGGCATGCATTTGATTTACCCAAGTCCCAGCCCTA
>NC_089227.1:72143405-72185905 GCF_963924675.1 Phocoena phocoena | reverse complement strand
ATAGGATTTAGAGGCAAAAATATTTTTAAAATTTTGATGTTCAGAGATTCCTAATGTAAATGGATGGGAAAGTAAAAATAAACTCCAAAAATCTTTCTTATTTTTCTCAAAGTTGACATTTATATTAAGTATTTAAGCTTTATATGATCTCTTCGATGCATCAAAAGTGTGTTTTCTTATAAATATCTTGGCAGAAATATTATTTACAGTTAGAAATGTGAGAAGGAAAACATCTCTCATGGCATTTTAGTTCAGTCCTGTCAGTTTCATCATCATGGTCACAGTGAAAACAAATACGTATTATATCAGAGACTGTCAGACTCTTAGAAGAGGTTCAGTTCAATGTTATAATTCAGTGGAGTCTTGACTATTCTTTTTCTAAAGGAATCTATTTACTGATAATATGGAGAAAAAAGTGCTTAGGGAGAAATACAAAATATATTAGGATAAAACAAATTACTTTTCCACATTTTTTTAAAGTGTCAGAGAAGTGGCATATCTGCTTCAATGACAGCTAAATAAGACTCTCTCTAGTGGTCTTCTACTGTGTATGGCAGAACTTCCTGTTTGACAGAATTATTTAGTGACATCTTCAGAAGTTTCTGTGTTAAAAAAATTGCACATAAATGTTGATTTACTGAATTAGATTGATTCACTGAATTAAAAGATAGAAAAAAGACAGAGATATATGGCAAAAGTGACAATATGAGAAGAGTGAGGATTACCTTGCTAAACCTAAGATATGTTAGTATGATAGACCAAACAATGGTGAAACTTAGCCAGTGCTACCAGCGTATCCCATTTGGATTTGGGCCACGAACTGGGATAGACCACATAGCTGGAGTCCAATAAGAAGCTGACAGCCAAGACTGTATTCTGTGGCAAGGGAATGCCCTGGAGCTTGGACTGACAAAAGAAAACGAGGGGAGGGGAGGGGGGGGGAAACTAGGGAGGGAAGGAGGAAGAAATTTTTGAAAGAAATTTTCAGAAGTAGATTAGAGGAGAAGTGGGCAGCAGGAAGGGAAACCAGAGGAAGGTGGGCCCTTTGGATCCACAGCCTCTCTTCTGATCTCAGACCCCAACTTGATGCCTTATTTATGAGAGCAGACTAGTGGCTGAGGAAAAACACAGCCTAATTGTAACTGACCCAGTGCTCCAGAAAGGATGCTTCTCTTGCTCTGAGGTATCAACCTTCTTTACCTGGGCAAGCTTATATACCAAAGATGCGAACAGAACAAAACAAGTAAAAACAAGCACAAGTTTCTTCTTGTCGTTCTGTCTTCCCATACCATTTCCTCTGGCCTCCTCCTCCCTCATTTATTTTCTCATTTGTGGAAAGATTCTGGTGGCTGCTTACCTTGTGGGGTTGACTGACCTAACTCAGATTTCCATACATAACTTGGCCTCTATGCAGAGGAAATAAAGTAATTATTAGGTCTCTATAACATAATAACTAAAGGCCTTGAAGACTGTAAAGGCACAATTACATATTGTTCAAAGACTCAGAAATGTCCAGTAGAAAAAAATATGTGAAATCGAGATTTTCCCAGCATTATTCCAGAGCAAAGTCTATTTAAAGATATATTGTGCAGATTGCAACTACAGTCTTTGCTCTAAAATTTAAATTTATTAAAAACATGAACACCTTCAAAGTTGCCTTAACATATTTTACATCTCTAACTTAAGTAATATAAATCCACTGTTAAATTTAACAGATGTTTCAAAACCATAGTAAATGATCCCTCCCTCCTTTCTACACTCCCTTTGTGTGTGTAATTATCTGTGGATCACTCAGTTGATTCATCCATCCATCCATCCATCCATCCATCCGTCCATTCATATATCTCTCCATCGGTATATCTGTCATCTAATATACCCAATTACTTGATTCAGAATTTAGTAGTGATCCTTAATGTTAAAACTGCTCACTGAGGTTTTTTTTTTTCCTTAAGCATATTATTCATTTAATTCAATATTAATAAAAAATGACTGTTATGAGTTGCTTCACCTTGTTTTCAATAAACTAGGATATAAATATAAACATATACTGTTTTCTCTAAGTATATATTAGGGTTGATTATTTGGAAAAAATTAGTGTTTCAACTTTGATCCCGCTTACAATTCAGAATTCTGTGTTCACAATATACCCATGATTTTGTCTAGTTTTAAACCTGTGAAATACATGCTTAATTCTCATGTATGTTTTTAGATGGAATTTTGTACAGTCAGTAAAAGCAAAATTGAAGAAAAACCTCAAAAGCAAATACACTGCTATGATATTATTGAGATTTAGAGTTGGACTCTGAATTCTAGTAACTAAAAGAAATGCTTACTGGAAATGTTTTTATGAGTTTTGTCTGAGCATATACAACCTTCATCTCCAGTTGAAGCGATTTACGAGTGTACAGAATTCATTAAAATAAGCAAAATGTGTTTCGTATTGTGAAAGTGAAAACACAGGTTTTTAATACAATTAATTATCTAATCCTCCAGTGATGACTTTCAGAATGACACCTCCATCTGGAAATCTAAGGCTACATGACAAATTCTGTCATCAACAAAAACAGGAACAAACATACTCTCTTTATTTTAAACTTAGTAATATTATTTCTGATATGATTAGATGTGATTTATAATATATGGAATGTTCAATATAAAGTTACATTTTAATGGCAAGAAATGATTATATCACTTTCGTATAATAATGATGCCATAAAATGTTGGCAATAAATTACACTTATAAAACAGATTTAGTGAAATGTCCATTTAACACTAATTCTGAGGATTCATCTAACACCTGTTTTGTAGTTCTCAGTGCTGCAACGAATCTTTCTACATAAATCTTATGTGTTAAGGATATGACCTGATTTGTGGTATACCTTCATATAATATGACTGAAAGATTGTAAGTTTTGATAAACGTACATAAACATGCGTGTACATATCTGTATATAGAGTTAGATACATAGAAAAAGAGAGAGAAAGAGAAGGATAGAGACAGAGATATCCAGTGTGGTGTGTGTATGTATGCACATATATACATAGTAAGATTTGGATATAGATATATCACTGTATGTCTACTTATAGATTTTCATTTAAAGTGCTCAGTTAAAAGCATATTTTGTGGTTTTATAGTATTATTTTAACTATGTCTTTTATTGCCACTCACCCCAAATAATTTTAACCAGTATTTCTTTATTTGTTTCCTTTTGTTTTCTTAGCTGCTATTAATTGGATAATTATTGGGTTACTAAGTTCTAATTTGAAAGAAATTCTTCTGAGATTTTTCAGTTAGGTTAATAAGAAGGCAGAGGACAAGAAGGATGTTTAGTAGTCATTCATATCTTAGCATGAATTAGTTTAGTTAGCTTCATGGGTAGTGTTGGTGTGGAACAAGGTAGATGTTAACGCGTATTCTTGCAGTGCTTGTAATGAGTTAACATTTATTGACTGTGTATAAACTTCCAGGCCCTGTGCTAGATGTACAGAATTTACCTCCTACAATCTTCACCTTACTGTTAACAAAACAAAATGAGATTCTGAGTGCAGGTAGGAAGGGCGGTCCTCTAGAACTGAGGGAGTTACTGCAGTCCATGGAGTGAACCACAAAGACCTGGATTCAAACCTGTTTCTGCTACTGTTTGCCCTAGTGACTGTGGGGACATACACATCACCTCAGAACTTTGGCTTCCACAAAAAGGGAATGGAAATATCTGCCAGAAAGGGTTTCTGAGAGGATGTGTTTATTAAACATACAGCAGGTACTTAATCGTGATAGGTATTATTGTGGAAGACAGAGAAGGGAAGAGTAGTTGCTAAGATGTATATTTACATATGATATATACAATTAAAATGTTTATGAACACATAGGTAATGTAAGAAGAAAACAGGATTACTTTATGTCTCGTAATGACCAGTGAGTATCTTATTAAGCAAGAAGAAAAATATTATTTATGTTTATTACAAGTAAGTTTGTCCTTCTAACACTCCAAAGGAAAATTATTTATTTTATTTCCTGTCAGTGGAATCTTACCTCCTTTCTTATTATTAGCTAGACTCAGCTGTCTTTTAATAGATTCACTCTCCAACAGTGATACAGAACAACACAAATTTACTTGCAACAAGGCTATGCTTTCTTATTAGCCATATACGTTAATGTTAATAATCGTGGACTACCTTTAAATGCGTAAACCAGTAACATAACAACTACCAATCACATTTTGTTACTCTGATAGCTGAAATCAGGAAATCATTGCTTTTATCAAGATATTTTACCCGTATTTAAGAAAAATAAAAAATTAAAAATCTCTTCTATCTTTCATACTTCAATATACAGGATCAAATTATTTTAAACACCTCTAAGGAAAATGAAAAGACTAAGCATGTAGGTAATGATTGTATAAGTTGCAGAAGTTTGAAAAAATTATTAGAACCGTCTTAAAATTGTTTTCTTACTTGGCTCAAAGTAGAGGAGGGTACTGAGAGCAGTTGGCAACGCTGAATTCTAATGCTCTCACCATCATTAAGTTGAAACTTTAAAAGGTAGCCCCATTCCCAACTCCCAAAGTGCCTGTGGCCTCATTTATAAAAAGAGAATGATGGTAGAACTTTCTTATGAAAATTTAAAAAAATACTTTCTAGAATTAGATTTTCACAGAAAATAATTTTGTCAAAAGTCACAGAATTTTTTAAAAGGATAAACACACCATTAGCATTGAAATATATGGCTTAGAAAGCAAAAATATTTTTAATGTAAGATGAAACTATGTTTCTCAACGTAGTACATGTCTACAGTGAATATCTGGCTCAAAAGTGGGCAAGATGTATATGCTAAATGACATATAGTAATGCATTCCTGTAATTTGATCAAAGTAATTAGCGTAGGCCACATATAATATAGGTGTTTCTGCAACTAGTAACTGTGATAATAAATTTTATCACAAGATGAGAATGTGTTGGGCAGATTGTCCACTGAGTGCCATATGATACAATGTTTAGTGACAACTCCTTTGAGAGGAGTATTTCACAAGTTTAATTCTCCTATTCTAAATACAATCACTGTATACGAACTTTCAGAGTTCTAAAGCAGTTGTTTGAAGTAGAGTGAAAGTTAGCAGTTTTAAGAACATTGTTGCATATCAAAATACGGATTTCTAATTATATCAAACTCTTAGAAAATTTTAAAACATACCGTATTTTTTTTATTGGAGTATAGTTGATTTACAATGCTGTGTTAGTTTCAGGTATACAGCAAAGTGATTCAGTTATACATATATTCATTCTTTTTCAGACTCTTTACCCATATAGGTTATTACAGAATATTGAGTAGAGTTCCCGGTGCTATACAGTAGGTCCTTGTTGATTATCTATTTTATATATAGTAGTCTGTGTATGTTAATCCCAAGCTCCTAATTTATCCCTCCCCCTACGTTTCCCCTTTGGTAACCATAAATTTGTTTTTGAAAACCATAAATTTGTGAGTCTGTTTCTGTTTTGTAAATAAGTTCATTTGTATCATTTAAAAAATATGACTTTTAAAGACTGCAATAGATCTTAAATATAATTTTAAACCTTTTTTGTGTTAATGTTGAATTTTAATGCATTATAAAGCACTAGCACAGTATCTTACACACAGTAGGCACAGGAAATCTTAAAATGTAATTTAGTTATTTTTCCACAGTGCTTACTATGCTGTTTTTCAAACTTGTTAAATAGGTTGCAGTTTATCTTTTTTGTTAAATTATTTCAATCCATAAAATGAGTTGGACTTTTCTACACATTTATTGGACTGGATTTTTGTCTCCTTTGTCATTTTCTATAAATAGGATTTCTGCTTATTTAGAAGATACCTTGTCATGAAAAGGGAAGGAAAATCTGATATGGCACAGTAAAAGAAAGGATAGATTCCACAGAATGATTCCGAGATAAAATACACATTTTAGAATGATACTGTGTAGTTTTATTCTAAAATGTTGCATTTAATCCTTAATTCTGAGAGCATTAGAAATTTGTATTGATAATAAATTTATTTATACCTTCATTTGCATGTGTATATATAATATGGAATTTACATTACAATGAACTCTAAATCCAAAAGTTTATGTCTTATAAAGTTAATACACTTTTGGAGACAAGTTGGAAGTTCTAATTTTCTGGATAATAACTGACTGATTCTTAGGAGGGAAATACAGCAGTATCTGTTTGTGCCCCATCTAATAAAGAATGATGCCCTCATTCAATTTTTTTTTCATTTTCCCTGCATTAGAAAAAGAAGCATTCCTATTAGAAATTCTGGAGGGCAAATTTCCATTGTTTCTAGCATATGCCACATAATCCTTACAGCATAAACTTTGGTTTGAGTTCTGGATCTGCCGCTTTAGTAGCTGTGTGACCTTGGGTGATTTCTTAACCAGCCTGTACAATGGGGTTTATAATATCTAACTCACAGCTTTGTGGTTAAAGATTAAATACAATAATGCAGGAAAAGTACTTATTAGCACGGTAAATAGTAACTCCTAAGGTTAATGTTTTTCAGTGACTCCAAAGAAGAAAGTCTGAAAAGATTTGATGTAAAAATATTTTTTATATTTATAATATAGATATATTTTTATATTTTTTTACAATACAAAATACAGGAAAAATAGTCTCTTCAAATATTGCTGGCTCAAGAATAGTGTCTACTTAATATATTTGAAGAAAATTTTTTTCCTCAAAAGATCTGAATACTGGACTTATTAGTCTTTTTTGAGTATATGTAGATATGTTCTAAAATGTATTTCTTTTAGGCTTACTGATACATATATATTATTTTAAATATTTTTCCCTAATGGTTTTATTTTGCACTTAAAGTGATTTAAACAGTATATACAAATGCAACAGTGTTAAAAATATACATATTTTACACACAATACACAGACACACACACAAATACATGCACACTTATTTTACCACTGTTTGTGAACTGGGGAAAGAAGACCAGGAGAAAACAGAAATAGTGGTGCTTATCATACAAGTGCAGCATTAGCATGTACAGGTGTGTCAAATTGGGTGACTGTGCTATGGTTATTAAAGTCACTAGGGTTTTTATTTGATGTCTACACACACTCTTATACTTTCACTTATAACACGAACGCATATATATTCCTCTGAGTATCTTCACACATCAGGGTTTCTCTTTAAAGTACCAAATATACTTTAAGAGCAAGACCATTTCTATTTCCTAAAACTCAGACGGGCTAACGTTCATATTTCATGCCTCATCTTAAATGAAGTAAGCAAAACATAAGGCCAAACTAAAACTCACGAGCAATTGGTTATTTAAACGTGCAACAATGAAAGGAAAATAAACATACATACAGTTGGCCAGATTGAGTCAGCATGTCAAAGGATATACTTGATATGTAAGAGAATCCACAAAAAGAGAGGTGTGCTATTAGAGGTAATACTAATAAAAGCTGAAACATTTTCCTTTCAAATAATAAAAATTACACACCTTAAACTCTGGTGTCAGTGAAGCCAAACCAAAGCAAACCAACACACAACAACACCTTGCGCGAGTCAAAGTATAAATATCAGGAATTTAAAAAAATACTTGAAATAAATTTATCTTCTTTTGCAATATCTACTTTAACTTTGAGGACACAGAAAAATAAGTCTAATATTGGACTTGACAGACATTCATCAAAGAATTCTCTGTGCTCTAGAGTAAATACATTTGAAATAATGCAAACTAAAATAAAGAAAAATGCCTGAGAGATCATCAGGTTAACATTATAAGTAGTCATAAAATTAAATGAATTAAAAAGAATTCAGATTATTATCATTTATTGCTAAACGTGTTAAAAAGTTATATAATGACGAGTGTACTTTCAATAGTTTTGATACATTCAGAAAACAACGCCTCTAAGTGATTTCAAAATCTATCTTGTTTGTTCATCCTTTTAAAAAAAAATGACTAAGGGCTTACTATAAAAACATACACTCTGCACATAAAAATGTGCAAAACCATGAACATTAAATTAATACTAATGAGATAACCTACCTGCATTTTTCAGTTCACAACCGCTGCACATATTTTAAATGGCTCAATTAAAGTTTATTCAGACTAGATAATTGATCCAATGTGAAGAGTGATGTCAGAATTAGATATCGTATAACATAGGGTTTAAAATGAAACAGAGGTATTGGAAAACTTAAGAATTATTTTGGAAATATTTTCTTGAGGAACAGAACTATGCAAAAGCATCTAAATAAGTAGGAAATATAACCACATTCTAAATAATATTTTCCCTCAATTATGAAATATAATACATTATAGTTATGTTCTTTCTTTTCCACTTTCGGGTTTAAGAATGATTTATTTACTCTTAATTTCCCTCTGTTATCATATTTAACTTTTATAGGTTCTTTCTTTATGTGGTTTTCAAACCAAAAGTTGCAGCTTTGCTAAAAACAGATGTATCCTGTCTCTTGCAAACAGAGAACTGAACCAGACTATGGATTCATTGAATGTTGGAACCACAAAGCAAATATAGACAGGAGAGAGATGATATGTATGGATGTATAAAACATATTATATACATATATAAATATGTCAGCAATGAAGTAACTGTACAAATTATAGTTTGGTTCACACAAGCAAATTGCATTTTATATATAAAATCTTGAGATTTTTCCTATATTGTAAATATATAGTATATTTACAGAACATGATAGGAATATAAATGTGTGAATTTTGTATTCATAATATCTGAAATATAGCAAAAGGGCTAAAGAAATAGTTTTCAAATATGGAAAAAGACGTGACTTATTTCTATATAATTATTAAATCTTAATCTAAGTGCAAATGATGGAAAAGATAAACCTGGGTGTATGTATGATTGGTATGAAGTTAATTATGAGTTGAATATTTCTTCTGTGATAGCGTATACATTTTGCTACTCTTAAAGAGGAAGTAAAGAGAATTCACAACAATCCTTTTTATTTAAGGATTCAGCAATCTATTTTACTTAGCTGCCAAAAGCTGAATGCCTCTTTGGTTTTCCTGGACTGGATCCCACTATTCTTTCCTCACCATCTTTCATTTTGATCCACTAAGGCTTACTGGTAGTTAGACAGTACTCCCTTGGATGTACCCCTCACTGCCACCACAGAGGCCAGCCACTGCCAGTTGTCCGCCTACGTGTCATTGAATAAGACTTGTGAGCCATGTCTCTCTCCACGCCCCTTGCTTTCTCTCTGGCTGTACATCAGGTTTCTGAGCTTGCTGGTGCAGGGGTTACTAATTCACAGAACTGAGTGAAATTCCTTTGTCGACCTCAGATGCCTTAGCAACTACAGAGAGGAGTCTACAATATTTTTCATATTGCTCTAAAGAAAAAAAGAATTAAGTAGGAAAAGAATATAAGAATATCTCCTGAAAAAAATGCACAAATCAGAGAGGGTGTGCATAGGCACTCACAACAATGTGTTAAATTTTACTCTTGTAACAATGATTTTCGAAGCATTGCTAAACATGCACTAATATCACTTAGGAGATTTTTGCATACTTAATAATTACTAACTAAACTATTAAGACACAATGCATTTTTTTCTCATAAGTTCTAATTTCCAAAGAAAACTCCAAGGCAGATATGACACCCTTTCTAAATTATATTTTTAAAATTCTAATATATGAGATAGCTACAATAAAAACACTTTTTATCTAGTGCTCAGAGCATTTCTAGATCAAATGTGCACAAGGTTAACAATTATCGTAGCATAAGTTAAAGAGAAACCTTTATTTAAAAAGTAGATTTTTTGGTCATTTTTAGATGTAAAGTAGGAAAAGCATGTATTTCAGTGCACCTCATTTCTAGAGGATTATTGTAACACCATCTTTGTCACTGTGCTTTGCAGCAAACATAGTCTACATTTAATCTACACCAAAATTAATTTTATCATCTGTGTATTCAGAGCATTTATTGCCACACAAAATTTAATTTTGATAGAAGGCATGAAAGGTATATTTCATTTTATATATATATATATACATATGAATATATACCTATATGTACACACATGTAGTTCATTATTCTTGACTGTGAGGGCTTACGACTATTGACGTTGTCAATTTTTATCTCATTACTCATCGCTGCTTACTGTAGGTGCTAATAGTATATTTCCATGGAGTTTGTGTGTGCTGTAATGTAAATTCTGACATTGCTAGTGTCAGTCACTAATCTACCTCATTCAGTTCATGTCAAGATGATACATCACAATGCTCAACAACTGTCATCTCAGCTTTAAATAGATCTACATTTTCTCAACTTTACAATTAATTTTTTTGTTTAGAATCTAGTTACTGTTTTAACAATATGAGCAACTAACTCATTCTAATGTATTCAGAGCAACTGCTGATTTAAAAATATTCCCTTCGAAAATTAAGCAAAAAGAATAATAGTTCTAAATGAATAATAAAACAATTTATTATAGAAAGAAAATTGATCAAAACTTGCTTTTTGAAAAATTTAAGAGTTGTACTTTTATAGACTTTTATATTTTACTTTAAGTGCATTTTAAAAGGATACTTTTACAACGTTTAAAAATATGTAAGTTAATTAGGGTGGACCTATTTCAAGTTGAACCTTCCCAGAGTTATATAGCTGGAATATTTGGACATATCTTGACTTTTTTGCAGTGCATGTATCCTTTCAATAGTTTTCCTTCTATTTCTCTTTCTTTGCAGTCTCTTCCCATTTACATTGTTAATATGTTTTTTATTTTTCATTCTTTTTTCTGTATTTTTCCTTATGCATCTTCTTATGCTCTTTTTCTTTACTCTCCTGAGTTATCTGTTCAATTGGCCTTACAATTAAAGTATTTTAATTAATTTAATTAGTCATTTCCCTGTTTTTCTCCTTTAACCTACAAAAGTTTTGAAATGCATGTCAGGACTTTTTCTCTTTCCCTTTCATTTCTCTTGATATAGTCATTTCTGTGTCATTTTCTAAATTTCATTCTTCTAATCTATACTTCCATATTGTTCTTTTTATTCCTGTTGTTCCAAACACATTTTAATTTTCTCCTGGATTTCCCCAAACATTCTCAATGACTAGTGGAATTCTAGTTTCAAAAAATATATATATATATCCTGAATATTCGTGTTGGGAATTCCCTGAAATTAAAACAAAAACTTAAAAAAAATTGAATGGGAAAATAACTGAATTGCTGTGATAACCATGCTTATTATAATAATATTTCATGATTTAAAAGTAATAAAATATTTTAAATATGATAAAGTATTTTGAAAACAATTGCTAAAATCAGCTAAGTTATTCACAAAAAAAAGATAATTGAGTTTTTATGTATGTAGTACCAGCTAAGCTATGTATAAAAGAACGTGCTTGAAGATTTTGAGGTTGCCAGGGCAATATGAGGGCGATTTCTAAGCCAGCCTGCCAGAGAGGAAGAGTACTCTAATCTTTGCAGCTATAAAGGATAACTATGAAAATGGTCTCCTACAATGAGTAAACTGATAATATACTCCATTTCCACATCCATGCTTTATACAGCTCTAATATGCAAATGGCTTCTTCACTTCTCTTTCTGTCTCCAGGTTTTTCTCACAACAGTCTACCCAATACCACCACCAGACGCATATTCCCAATGTGTAGCTTGAGTTATACCAGTCATATACTCCTAAAACAGTTGCCTCCATGCCTGTCAAACAAAGTTCATTTTTAAAAGATGTTCTATAATCTGGCTTCAGTCTACTTTTCTATCCAATCTGTCTTTTTGACCTAATACACCAGTGAAGTGGGGAACATATTATAACCCCAGCAAAATTAGACTTTCAACTCTGCCATTGTTTGCACTATCTCCTCTAAATGCTCTTCTCTCAACTTGGATGTGTCTGAATTCTGTTCATTAAAAATCAGCTTTTTGAAAACTTCCTGGATTCCAACTAACGGGACGTACTGTTTTCTTCCTCTAAACTTTAATAACACATTTATTGTATTATGTATTCTGTTTGTGTTTGTGTGTTTGTACTTTTAATTTCCACTATCAGACTCTAGGTGACACTATTAGTTCCAACCTCCTGCCTGATTCATCTCAATATCCTCCACTATTTTTACCATGTACTTTATATTAGATAACATTCATGTGTATTTGATAAATGATTGAATAAATATGTCTTTAAAATTATTATAGTAATAGGAATTATATGAAAGAATATAAAATATTTTGTTAAAAATACCTCCAATTTAGAGGTATTTTTTGCCCAAAGTACCTCCAAACCTTTCTTTATGAATGTGTCTTAAAGAACAGCAGCAGACCTGCATTTGTAGGGGACATCTCATAACCTGATTAGGGCTGCTCCCTGGCAGGAGAATAAACTATTGAGAAACAAAACTCTATGAACGAATCTTCCTGTGGAAATGAGTTACCTAATTATTGAATCTTATAAGGTTCCCCCACACCCAATACCTGTCTACTTCTTTCCTGGAGTCAGCTTATCAAGGCTACAGTTTCTCATACCTTGGCAATAGACTAGACCCCTCGTCCCCTGTCGCTGATCTTTCTTAAGCAATGTGGTAAGAGAACAAAGCTGAACCTCTTTTACTTTCCCCTGAAGACTTTCAATCCAGGCTCTGATTTCTGACATTGGTCCTTCGGTTGGTACAAAGTCTAGTTTCTTTCTGGAAGTAAAGGAATCGTGTGAGGGGGGTTTGAGAGAGAATAAACAGAATTCCCCCCCTTTTTTCCCCCAAGCCACTGTCAGATATAAAAGGAGACTCCAGGAGGTGATTAGATAATTATTGCCGCTTCATAATGTAAATGATCAGGTCCTCTGGGACCTACACTCTGGCATTTCTAACATTGGTTCATCATCTTGATTCTTAAGGTGTGTTTATCTGGCACCTCTTTTCTGCTTCTGTGTAACCTTTGGTTCATTGAACCTGAACCTGCTTATCTGATGAGGTTGTGACTGTTCAAGCTGGTGCAAAAATCGGTCCTGATAGTGTTCTCCATATTTGTAATCAGACCTGTTGCTCCATCAGCACAAAGGTTATCAGATTGCAGCACCCCCTGCCTTCATGAACTCTACATGGTTCCCTCCTTATTTTTCCTTCTCACAAAGAGAACTTCCTTTTTTCTTTGAGTAGAGCCAGCCTGGTGGCATGTTTTCATGTTTAACGCATTTATGAAAATATTTTTTAAGTATAGCAGAAATCACATTTTAACTACAGTAAGTCAATAAAGGCCAAATAATGTAGAATGGAATTACATCAACTTCAACTTACTTTGAAGATAAAAAGTAATTAGAACTTTTCCTGTTCATCTAGATTGTTAGCAAATATTGCTATAATGGCTTTATTTGATGGCTTTCTCTATGTGTATCATTTTCTTTTTGTTTCAAAGCACAATGAAGGTACTGTGTCTTCTTTCTTCTGCCACCTCTTCTGGGAGGAACACTTAGGAGTCCAGCACTGTGTCTGCTATCTCCTGCATAGCCCATCTCCTTTCTTTGTCATGATATAATACAACCATTACCAAAAAAATGTATATATATAACAGTTACTCCTGTCTTCATTTTATGGATTTGAAACGTGACACATGGGACTGAAGGCCATTCATTGAATCAGTTAAACAGCTTTGAAAAAAACTTCTGAGACTGAGACACAGAAAATAGCATAACCCTATTTCAATTGCCATTTTATGTACATAGGGAAAGTGACATTCAAATTGGCACTTTTGTTTCACCGATTCAAATGTGCTAGGTTATAATCATGGAAGTAACTACTACATGGTTCTTTTTCCTTTCATTTTTTGTTTTTGTGTTTTTGGACAAATATTACAGGAGAAAAAAGTCTTACTGTTAAGGAGAGCTTATAAGTAAGAAAATGAATTTTTAAAGAAGAATCGTCAATAAATACTTTTTAAAAATTAGAGACAATGGAATTTATGGGGTGGATATTTGCATATCAGTGTAAACTAAATATTAATTTTCTTTTAAAGTACCCTTTGGTAGTAGTTGATAGTTACCACAACCTATTTTCCCATGACCTCTTAAAGAGGGGGTCATAACAGTTTTGAAATACTCATTCTTAAATGTTTAATTTAACACTGAGTGCCGTATGATTGATAAATGTTCTCCTGACCACTTCTGGTCATCAGGCATTTAAGGAACCTACAGAGTGGCATATTGACTGGTTCTTCAAATATGGAACCTGACATTGGCTTCGCTAAAGAATTTCCAATTTTTGGCTGCAATAGCAAAATAGATATTTTGTTTCTCTCTTAGACTAGTATAAAGCATTTCTGTGATATTGAGTACTTAATGCAATTTTTCCCACTGGTTACATTTGAGACATAGATCAAGTGATTTTTGATATAGGTGATATTAAGAGTATATATATGTATATATACACCATTAGAGCATACCTCTAATGCTATGTTCCAAGTCATTAAGATCAATGATAAGGGATGACTAGGATGCCTGTTATCAAGGATTCAGTGTTGTCCATGAATTTGTGTGGACATATGTTTGCTTCAGATTATAATGAACTTTGTATAAGAATTTAAGTGTAGAGCTAAGACAGCATAGATAATTCAAGGCAAAAATCTAGTTATGGCTGAAATATTAATATAATCATGGAAAAAATATGTGGATATGGATCTGTACTTAAGTTACCCTGGTAACTGTCATTGTGCCTCGTTCTTTCTTCATTTGTATTCACAACTATAGTTAGCCATCATGCCCATAGGTAAATGTACTGAAGGATACTTTAAAATAAACATTTTGATGCATCTATGTCTTGTACTTAGTAAATAGCACCAGATAAATTTCGAAGGTGACTTTTACATTTTGTGAAATCCAGGACAAGAGAAAGAAGTCTGGGCAAATTGGTAAAAAAAAAAATTAAAAATAAATAAATAAAATAAAACCCCAAAACCCACTTCAACTATATTATAATTTGCAAAAGTGTCCTTTGTTAAAGTGTCTAACCTCTTCTGGCTTTGAGAGGCTTCTCACAAGTTGAATGTTTATGCATAGTTTTAATTATTTACTATTTTTTTTTTGTATACTCCCAAGTTAAACAAAATCCAAGAGACTTGAAAATACAGTCTATGCTGAGTGAAGTGTTCTAATAACAACGTCAGGGTTTCATTGTACAACAGACTCAGGGAAAGGTTTCACAGGCAACTCTAACAAGACTGCACAGCGAAGACATACGTTTATCCTTTATTTAGGATGACAAAAACTTAAACATATCTTTCAGTTCTGTATTTTTCTCACACAGATAGACTGTATATCAGTAATCTGGACACCAAGTTATTTAAAGCTATTATTTAGTACCATAATAAGTAGTAATTTAAAAGCAAGGTAAAATCACCACATTGTCTTGTTTACTACTGATGTTAATTTTAAGCTGACGTTCAGTGCTCCCCAAAAAGGCAGCCTATGATTTGTTATCATTAAACTGTCAACTCTGCCTTGAGTTGGAAATAGATTCATACTACACTTCTTACAGCATATCACTTTATTTTCTATCAGTCAAAAAAAAAAATCTCGAGTCGTTTTAATTGTGTCTGTGCTATTTTTCTATTAACCGTTTCATGCATTTTTCCTGGCCTTTTAATTGCAGTTTAATAGTGGTCATTAACACATTAAGGGGTGTTAGAAGAACATTTGAAGTCCTCTTGACTTCTACCAAAGTTGACACTTCAATGCTAGAGTAATTTCAGCTATTCATCTATTTAATAGTGACCTATGCAAATGTGGAACCATGTCATTTTACAAATTGACTGTAATAATTAACTAGAAAGGCAGAGTAAAATGAAACAGGTTATAATTAGAATATAACTGCTACAGTATTACGTCAGCTAGAATAAAATAATCTCAAATGATTAAATTGGTTTCAATTATTAAGAATCAGTTTAATGTACCCACTGTTCTGATTTTTACATTTCTCTTTTTTGTGTGCATTAGATGTCACCTCATACAATTTATGTATTTTATTCATCTTGGTAAAACAGGCATTACAGAAGTTTAATTAAGTAGTAAAAGACTTCACATTATTCTGCTGAATTCTAAATTAGTTGTAGAAACTAGCATGCTACATACGACTCAGGATCATTTCAATTAGCCGTATCTATTAAGCCACCCAATATTCCCTTTACACAGTAAATATATGTAACATGTAACTAGCCATCAGAATATATAGTTTAATCACATAATTATCACAACTTTCCCAACTAGTTCTTGGATTGCATCATCTTGACATCACTTTTTTGAAAAATCATAACAGTCATCTTTCCAAAATCCCAAGAATTTCTCACATTCATGACTCCTGTACACCTGGCTGTAGGTCTGGCTTTGTGGGCATATGGCACAGAGTCTCTGCACCCACAGGGGCCCCTCACTTCGTTCAGTGTTCTGCTCTTGCTATATTGAAATTCTTAAGATTTTTGAACAAGGAGTGTTGCATTTTCCTTTCATTCTGAGGCCTACAAATTATACAGCTAGTCCCGCTTGAAAGATCTCATAAGGAAACATAATAACTTGTTCACCTTTGGCCAGATATTCAACATTTTACTCATCATTTTTCTTATTATTAGGGATTGACTCTTCCTAACATGTGACTTCAGGAAATTTTGTCATGGAGGCAGTGTGGATAAGGAGGACATCTACTTAGCCAGTTAAATTAGCCATCAACCTTGGTAATCAGTAGAGCCCAAATGATCACAGCCAGATCATTTCCTGGTATGTGGACTGTGTTTTAATTAGCACCTTCATATCCCAGTGTATATATTGGTTTTAGTTACTAACATCTTCCTAAAACAAAGAAGCTATATAACAATGGTGTTACAGTCAAAGGTATTTGGAATATGTTCAAGTTTAGATCATATGACTTCCAGTGATACCGTTCCAAAAATGTTTCCAGCCAGTACATATCTCCAAATTCTGGAAAATCCTTTATCCTCTAATAATCTAAGATGATGCCTGAATAGTTTAAAATTCACTTTTTAATAAACATGAACTTTGGTATTCTCAGCATATAGTTATTTTTGTCTCAAAGTCTGGATTTTTATGCAGAAAATGCCTTATTCTATGAAGGTATGTTGTTGATATTATGTTTCTTCTATGACATCCTCTTTTATTCTAATTGATCCTGACAGTTTTAGCACTTTCATTGGAGTTCAAGAAGGGCAGTCAAGAAAGTTCATGTACTATGATCAATTAAGGTACTAGTTAAAAATGCAAATCCCTACTGAATCAAAAGTTTAAGTCTTATTGATTCTTCCACTTTTTAATGTGCGACTTGTTCTGTTACTTTAGGACTTTCTTAGGAGCATATAATAATGATCTTGCAGTGTACTGCTACATAACCTGGTGGGCTATTTAGCATGCACATACGGCTTCTGTGCCTTGAGGAAATCTCTTCAAAACTCCAAGACAGGGATTGCTCAGAATAAAGGTAAAGTCTTCCTTCCTCCTGTAGTTCAGTATTACTGAAATCTATTCCATCCTGGAATTCTGAGGATATTTCCAATGGTTAGAATTTATAGTATGGAGAATTGTAAAGAAGCCATTGTCTTACCCAGAAAATGGTAATCTGATATCTATATATATACTATGAAACAGTTTTAAGAACTAAGGAGCTGACTAAACAATCCAGAGATTGGATGAAAATTAGCATATCCCTTTCAAGAAGGCTCTTTCTTTTTTAAGTTCATCCCCAAAGCTTTTAATCTTGATTTCCATGAAGTTATGAATCTGAGGATAACATCAAACACACCCCCAAATCAAACTGATTCACTGAGGTACTTTCCTAAAAACTTAGATCCTATCATCAAATAAATGGACTTTTCTTCACAGGACTTAGAGACCAAAACATTTTCTGCCATCTGCACTGTTGTAATTCTTTCAAATACATCAGTTCAACAATTTTTAACAACAGTAACTCATCCTGACCTTTTAATAATCAAAAATAATGTATCCAACTAGTTTTCTGATTGATTTGACTCTTTATCAGTTTAAGCTGAATATTGAGTCAGAAATGCAGTATATTCAGGGCACCATGAGGTCAACTGGGTGAAAAGAGAAAATACTTATTCTAAAGAGAATAGCAATAATTTTTTAAAAAAACCATTTAGGATTTGAAAGAATGCCTTGAGCTTGAAAATCACTTCTATTTTTTTCCAAATGGAATTAAAGTTCTTTATTATAATGTAATTGTAATTAATATTGTGCAGTTGTAATAATATAATTATTATTAATTACATTTTCCAAATGTAATTAAAATCCATTGCTTGGAACAAAGGCAATCACTGGATTACCATTATCTGTATTTCTAAAGGAAACAATTAATATGGCAGGTTTCAGTTACATAGTACAATTAACCAGATACTGTATGTCTTATAACTATTAATTCACATACCTGGAATAATAGTAAACACAAGTAATATATGCACATTTTATTTTAGAAGGCAATTTTTAAAGATCTGTCTTTAATACATTTTTAATTTAGTTGGTGATTTAAAAAAATACCATTCATTTAGATTTGTTTCTATATTTATATGTGACATCTTGAGTGACACATATTTAACTTTCCAGAATCATATATATCATAATATATCACAAACAGCATCATTAACATTTCAAATGGGGGTTACTTCTGTATTCGTGAGTTAGAATTTAATAGTAGATTAAATATAATTGCAAGTGCATTCTCATAATAGAGCTACAGAGTTGTCAATTAAATGTTATTAATGGGAGGTTACATTTTCTATGAGTTCAGAGACAATGTCAAATTTCAAATTCCAAGGTTTACACTAGTATCACCCACACAATTTGTTCTACTTTTTAAAAACCTCAGTTTATACAGTGATAAAATGGACTGAAAACAGTCTCATTTCTTTCAAAATGGGTGCAAAGATTAAAGACTGTCTTCCAGATAAATAACAGAATAAAATATTGTAACTTCTAATTGCTGATAGGAGAATACTTAGTTTTTATTTACATAAACTCTGTTGTAACTGATTTGGCCATAAAATGGGAAATAAGACAAACTAAGGAATAGGCAGTCTTTTTATACCCTCTCTAGTTTTCATTGTCCCCACTGCCTATCAATGATTCTCTATTTAAGATATTAGCTCTTAATGAAGGTATTATTATAGAAAAGATACTTACATGGATGGAGAGCCAAAAAAAATTTTAATTTCAGATTTTTTTCTTTAAAATTCCAACTTCCCATTAAGAACTAAAGAAAAAAAGTACCTTAATAAACAAATCTAACATGATGAAAGGTTCAGTCTTGGCCTAATGTATTCAGAGAAATAGTAAAATAACCAAAAATCTAAAAATATTTAAAATCTTTACTCAGTCTCTCCAAATGGCAACAGGAAAAGTAAATTCTTGACCTGCTCTCAGAAACCTTTCTATCTCAAAGTTCTGACTAGATGACCACCCAGCTCACTGCAGCCTCAGTCACTTTATTAGGCCGATAATAGATCAATTTCATCTTTATGTGCCATGCCCCAGCCCCTTTAGGGTAGTCCCCCTGCACAAGTTCTCCACAACAAAAGAAATCTAGAGAACTCACCCAGCAAGAGGGAATCCTTCTACTTTAGAACCTTTTCTTAAGGGTTGGGGGACAGGGGAGGGTTGATTATGGGTAATACATAAATAAGATTATCTGCATAACGACTTTCCTCCTGGGTGATAAATCTTTAGCTCCACAAACAGCACTCCTGATATTTATTGGTCTTTCAATTGTTTCTTGTATTTATAGTTTCTACCATCTTTCCCTCCATTGATGCTGCATAAGTGAACTTGCCTGCTGCCCTGCTAGCCCTCCTAGCAAAACCTGGCTCTGGAATGCAGACAAGCTCCACCATCTCTTCCCTGGTAACAGGCTGGGGATATGTTCACTAGGCAAGTACCCTCACAGCCACTTGACTGCAGCCGAAGCAAAAGTGGCACTGTTACAAACTACCAAATATTTGGGTACTTAACCAATTACCAAATATCTGTGTAATCTTGCTGGAGTCACTAAATTTGCACCTTCTTTCCTGGAGGGTGCAAAATACCAAAGGGTGAGTGGCTGAACAATAACCACAATCTACCTGTTACTGGCCAACAACACAGAGCAAATCGGGCTCTAATCTGAGCCTGACTCTGGTTGGGGTGCTGTTCTCTGGAAGGAAATAAGCCATTTATTGCTATTCACCAGGACCTTGTCTATGGGAATTTCAGCTTCGTGAGGCAAAAATATACCTGCTGCAGTTCTTGTCTAAGTTTTCTTATTTTATCTTTTACCGACACGACAGCTTCTTACTTTCCTCATGCTGAAGGAGTGTCACCAACAGCAAGGACTCAGGAATTCTTTCTGGTGGTGAGGGAGTCTGTGATTCTTCAGATAAGTCCCTCAGAAATATGATCCAGAGAAAAAGGACAGTTTATTCCTCGGCAGCTAATAGTAGCTAGAGTGTCAGCATTTCCACGGGATGATGGGAAGAGGGTTAGATGATTCTGCACATGCAGTTGGGAGCCTTACAAGAGAGGAATTCTGAGTCAGAACACCCAAATCTTTTATGATGGGAAGTACCATTCCTGACTTCGCCCCAGAGGGATGGAGACATTATTTTTATAGTAATGAACAGTAAACAAACCTGCCCTTTGCCCCAGAGGGAGATGCTCTATCCGTCTTCCAAGGTTGTTCATTTTACAGACAGTCTTGAAAAGGTAGTCTGTAGCAACTATAGTCAGTGCTTCTATTCACAAGACATGCCAAAACACAAGAGACGCGTGGAGGATATTCTTACAACCCTGTTATTTTTCTTCTTTGATATAGAAATATTTGTCCTACCTCCCCCCATTTTTCCTTCACATTGCTGCGTTTTTCTCAGCACTTACTTTTTGGAATGATGATGACTTTTTTAAAGCAGGAACAAAAATTATTATATGTAATTTCCCATAAAAATAGAATATTACAACTACGAAGTACATATGTATGTATATGACATTGTATAGTATGTATATAGTATTATGTGCATACTAAACACAAAACGAACAACAAACATTGCCTTTTTTACATGATGTAAAAATAATTTATTCAGTATGGATTCTTGTAGCAAGTCTCATGTAAAGACATTCTATAACTAAGAAAGTGAAATTAAAACACTCCTCACAAAAACATTGAAAGTGTTATAATGGTATTTTTTCTGATAATTATGGTGGACAAAAATGAGAAGAAATAAGAATAAACCTAGTTCTTATGGTTATGCATTTTCAACTCAAGAAGTTTATCATGAAATTTTTTATTAAAACATATACATATATGTAGCCATGGTTAATTTTAAAAATGATATAGAAGCAGGCTTATAATAATGTCATGTATCTCCTGTGATATAGTTATGACATTATGCTCCATTATGAAATGATTACAGAAGAAAGATAGAAATGACGGAAAAGAATATGATGGCATCTGAAAGGCCAAGAATGCTGCTGTCAGAGATGAAACTGAAAAACAGATCTTTTTCAAAGGGTCTTTTGTTCAGGTATAATCTGATACAATGTGTATAAAAGGATGTAGCCATATCTAGAAAGCTGAACAGCAAAGACCGGTGGATTTGATTTCGGTGCCCTGAATCCCTGCTATTTATTTTCCTTCCAAAATCATGTTAATCTATTTAATTACCCATGTAATTAAAAGGATCTCAATGTGCCAGGATGAAATGCAGTTTTAAGTGATTAAATAAATAAAATAATTTATATTGTCAAATTTTATAAACAAAACAGAATAATAAAAAAAGAGATATTGTATTGCTAGTATTCAATTAAGTGGAATTTTTAGTAGGAAACAACTCAGGTTTTCTGAGTGTTTTTTCTGAAAAAATAAAAGTTCTTGCCTGCTTGTTTTGATCAGCTGTGTCCAAATAAAGGCAGTGACATATGTTTTGGTCAAAACTATTTTGGGTACATACCATCACAACCATAAAAAAGTTCACAGATTTGAATGAATTTTCTTCGGGTTTGGTCATTCTGCCCTGAAGAAAGGGTACGGAGAATACTTTAAGTATTTAACAGGAAGAACATACTTACATTTCAAACTATAATGACAAATATTTGTTGACTGTTTATTATGCTTTTTCGTTATGAGTACAATACAATTTGAATAATGCTCTTATATCTCTTCATCAGTTCTAGACACCAGCTAATGTGGAAGCCAAAGGAAAATACAGGGCCACAGAGGGACAATAAAAAGTACTGGCCTGAGTAAATTAATACTGTCACCCCAAAGAAGTTTCTTTGTGCCCTTTAGCAGTCAATAACCTTCCTCAAACCCCTAGCCCCGGTCAACCATTGATCTGTTTTGAGTCACTATAGATTATTTTGCTTGTTCTAGAATTTCATGTAAGTGAAATCATGTTGTATGCATTCTTTTGTATCTGGCTTCTCTTGCTCAGAGTGATTTTTTTAGATTCCTCCAACTTGATGGGTTAACCAGTAATCTTTTTTTTTTTTTAAATCACTGAGTAGTATTCCGTTGTATGAATTGTGTGAATATGCCAAAACGTACTTATCTATCCATCCACCTTATGATGGATGTTTGGGTGGGATGTTTGGGTGGTTTCCAGTGTGCTGCAATTTTGAATAAATGTGCTGTGAATACTTACGTGTATATATTTTTTGTGGACTTATGTTTTAGGTTCTTTACGGTAAATATCTAAGAATGGAATTGCTGAATTATGTGGTACTCATATATTTAACTTTGTAAGAAAGTGTCAAAGAGTTTTCCAAAGTGGTTATGTTATTTTATACTGGCATAAGCTATGTATGGAAGTTCTCATTGCTCTCCATCCTTGCCAATACTTGAGATTGTCAGTTTGTTTTAATTTATGAGTGTGCGGGGTATCTCAGCATGGTTTAATTTGCATTTCTCAGATGACTAATGATGATGAGCAACTTTTCAAGTGGCTTATTGGCCATTGATATCCTTTCTTTTGTGAAGCATCTGTTCAAACATTTTGTCTATTTTTAATTTAATTGGGATTTTTATCTTTTTATTATTGGGTTGTAACAGATTTTTTAAAAAAATGTATTCTGGATACAAACTTTTTGTCAGATATGTTTATTAGAAATATACTGTCCCAGTCTGTAGCTTGCCTTTCATTTTCATAAGTTTCATATGAAGAGCAGATATTTTTAAATTTTGTGAATTCCAGTTTATTAATTTTGTTGTGGTTAGTTCTTTTTATGCCCTACATAAGATTTCTTTGTCTATCCAAATATCAGAAGATTTTTTTCATATTTATCCTAGAGTCTAATAGTTTTAGCTTTTGTGATTAGGTCTCTAATTTTTATGAAATGAATGTTTTATTTAGTATAAGGATTGAGATAGTTATATTTCTATATAGATATCCATTTGCTTTTTCAAAATTTGTTAAAAATACTCATTGAATGAATTTGGCAAGTTTTTCAACCATCAGTTTCCCAGATAGGTGAGCCACTGGTTCTAAACTATACTGTTTCGAATTGAACGACGTGTTTATCCTTACCATTAACACACTGTTTCAATTACAGTAGCTCTACTTTAAAAACAGCTCTTTGCTATTTAAAATTCTTTACTTTTCCTAATAAAGTTGAAATCAGCTTGTCAAATACTACAAAAAAGCATACCGAGAGATTATGGTTAGAATTGCACTGAATTTATAGTACAGTTTAGAGAGAACTACCATTCTAAGTTATTGAGTTTTCCAATTCATAAACGTGATATGAATATCTGTTTATTACGGTCTTTATCTCAATAATCTTTTGTAACTATAAATATACAGGTCTTGTAAATATTTTTAAAATTATTAATATATCGTGTTTTTAGCATTAGTAAAAATGGTATTTGTGAGATTCATTTTTCTGTTGTTTACTCAGTATATAGAATACAATTGACTTTTACATATGGCTTTTGCATCCCACCAAATAACTGAAAAGCCTTGATAAATTGCTTTTTAGTTATTGTTGTTTTTCTCCCTAGATTATTTGATTGTCGAAAGTAAATTACAATATAATCAATGAATAAAAACATTTTTGCATCTTCTTTCAGATATTTATGCCTTGTGTCTTTTTCGCACCTTAATTCACTGGCAGGCATTCCTCGTACCAAGTTGAGGTAAGAGCAGGCATCTTTACTTTGTTCTTTATCTTAAGGAGAACATATTATGTGTTTTACGATTAATTGTGACAGTAGCTGTAGGTTTTCATTAGATACTCTATCAGTTTTGAAGAGTTACTTTCTATTGCTAGTAATTTTTTAATCGATGGATATTAAATATTATCAAATGCATTTTCTGCAACAATTTTGACTATGGCTTTTCTCCTTCATTCTGTTAGTATGGTGAATTTCATTGTTAATATGTGAATTTCATTTGCATACCTGGAAAACCCCATTTGGTCATGATGCATATTTCTTTCACCATAATGCTGGATTCAGTTGGCTAATATTTTGTTAAGAATTTTGGCATCTATGTTTATAGGAACTATAGGTCTTTAATTTTTCCTTCTTTGCTTTGTTTTGTTTTATTTTTGGTCTGATTTTTCTGTCAGGGAGATAGGGTAAAATGTCTAATACAATATACCAGCAAACCCTTCTGTGCATGCTGTTTTTTGAGTGACGTTTTAAATTGTGAATTCAATCTATTTAGTAAATATAAACTATTCTGGTTTTTTAATGCTTCTTATTTCTGTTTGCGTCTTAGGAAGAATTTGCCCTTTTGGTTATAATTTGCCAAATTTCTTGGTGTAAAGTTGTTTATGATATTACTTGTTATCCTTATACATTGTGTAATATCTGTAGTGATATCTTCTATTATATTTCTAATATAAATCATTGTGTTTTTTTTTTCTTAATGTGTCTAACAATATGTATATAAATATTATGGACTGTTTTAAAAATCCACCTTAGTTTAGTTGATGTACTGTATTGTTTCCCTGTTTTTTACCTCCTTGGTTTCCACTCATTTTTATTTCTTCTTCCTTGTATTTACCTTGTGTTTAATTTACTCTTTTTCCCCCTAGCTTCTTAATATGGATACTTAACATCTTTTGATTTTTGACATCTAAATTTCCTCTGGAATATTTAGAGATATGTTATTTAATTTGGTAAAATTTGGGGATTTTTCAGAAATATTTTTATAACCTAATATCAGAATTGACATCATGCCTGTCCTGTTTGTGGTTACATATTCCATCTCTAGTACAGTGTTGGAATGGACTATAAAAGGATGTGAATTTCAGAAAGTAGAAGTCACTGGGGACTATCTTTGAGGATGGCTACCACAGGTGCATACATATTCCACACTATATCTTCAGGATGAATTGACCTTTTTCATTATATAAGATCTCTCTTTATGTCTGAAAATATTTCTTGTTCTGAATTGCACTTTATCTTATATTAACATAGATACTCTAGCTTTTTTATGATTAGTGTTTTCATGTTATATGTTTTATGTACTTTGTTCAAAATATCTGTGTCTTTGTATTTAAACTGAGTTTCTTATGGACATTATAAAATTGGGTCTTGATATTTAATTCAGTTTGTTTAGACCATTTACAATTATTGTAATTACCAATATGATTGAACTTAATGCTACAGTGTTGTTATTTGTTTTCTGTAGTTCCTACTGTTCTTTGTTCATTTTTATCCCTTCTTGCCTTCTAATTGATTGACTAATTTTAGTGTTCAGTTTTATCTCCATTATTGTCATTTACGTAGACTGTATCTTCATATATATTATACCACTTAACATACAATGTAGAAATCTTTCTATTTCCCCCTCTTCTCTTTTGTGCTGTTGCTGTCATATGTTTTATTTCTCTGTATGTTATTAATCTCAGACACATTGATGTTGGTTTTTTTGCTATAAACAGTCAATTATCTTTTAAATTACTTTAAAATGAGAGAAAAAAATATCTTTTTTTTTTTCCAGTGTATTTACCATTTCTGGCAGCCTTCATTTCCTTAATATGAAACCAAATTTCCATTTAGGTCATTTATAGATTCAAGTGTCCATTTGGATCATATTTCTTCAGTCTAAAGAACTTCCTTTATCTTTCTTGGTAGTGCATGCCCTTGTCTACTAGTTCTGTCATCTATGTGGATTCTTGGTCTTTTTAAAAAAATGGTTTTTATCTTTAATATTGGTCATATTTTCTTGCTCCTTCACATATCTAGTAATTTTTTATTGGATGCTAGACATTATAATTATTATATTGTTGAGTTCCTGAATTTTTTGTTTTCTTTAAAGAGTGTTGAATATTATTTTGAAAAATAGTTAAGTTGTCTTGTTGATCAGCTTGATTATTAGGTTTATTTTTAAGTTTCTTGTGGCAGCTATAGTGTAGTTTTTAACTCTATTCTAGTGCTAGTTTGGCCTTGCCCATCTGAGGTATCTACCAAAATCCTGCATGTTCATTGAAGTCTTTCCACTCCGGCTAGTTAAAACTTAAACATATCCCAGCCCTGTGTGAGCTCTTAGAATTTTTTAGTTCACAATTCCCCATAGTAGTTCTTTTTCTAATACTTCTTTGCCCAGCCTCAAGTCATCTCACAGTAACATATGTGCACCTTAGAATTCAGGAAAAAAAAAAAAAGAACTTCTAGGGAACTTTATGGAAACATTTATTTGCATATCTCCCTCCTTCCTAATATTGTGCCCTACAAATTCCAGCCAATCCAGCTTGGTTGAACTTTGAACTTTATCTCTTTAACTTTGCAAGGGTGCTCTGATTTGGTTGGGTTCCCCTTCCAAATTATGCCTTTAAACAGAAAGTCAGGGAAATTATAGAATGTACCCCATTTTTCTTGTTTCAGTGATCGCAGCCCAGTGATCTAATATCTGAGAACAACTACTTCATATGTTTTGTTCAGTTTTCTAGTTGTTTACAACAGGAAGTCATGTCTGATCTATGTACTTCCACATGGCCAAAGTAGAAGTTCTTTTTATTTTTAAATTTTGACCAAATTTTAAGTTCAGTGAACCTAAATTATGCAGAATATTACCTGATAATTGTATTTTGCAATATTCATTTTTGGGGAAATCTATAAACAGCTACAGCTGAAAGGGACTACAGCAGATGGTAGATGAGATGAATTTATTAGCTAATCAGTGTCATAAGCTTCAGTGCTGTCCCCTGCATGGAAGTAACATTAGCCTAGGTAAATATAATTCACTGAATTTTAAAATAGTCTCTTGAGATGTCTATATTATCAACCAACCCAAAAATGGAGATGGAATATTCCATTAACGTTTAAATAAAATTTTTTTTCAGGAAAACCATTAATGGAGTATTTATAATATAGCAACTCCAGTCCTTTACATTATGACAAATTTAATAAAGAAAAGAACCAAAAGCAAGAATGAAGAAAACTAGAAAGAAAGGACATAATGGCCTCTGAACGAGATTACAGAAATAATAAAATATATGATGAATACGGGGCAAAGAAAGGAGGAACAGAATTTTAAAAAGAAAAAGAAAAAAAATTAGGGAACACTTTAACCAAGATATTCAGAAATGAATTACTTAACTACAAAATTCTATCCATTCCATTTGTGAAACATTCACATGGTGTGACTTGAAGCTCCCTGTAGAGAGAGGTGAGAGAAGACAGCAGGTTCGTAGGAAGGAAGGCAGGTCAGACTTAGCAGAAAGAACATGAGTGAAGCATGAAAGTAAGAAAGTGCAAGGTAAGTTCTAGGAATGAAAATAAAACCAGTTTGGCTACAATGAGGGGGAGTACTATAACATAAGACTGGAAAAGATAAGATAAATTGGGGCCAGATTATATAGGCCTTTGAATACCAGGCTGAGGATTTGCTGTTCTTTTTGGTTAAAAATGGGGAGTCACTGAAGGTTTTTGAGTAGGGGAGTGAACTGACCTTTGGGTCAATTACTCTGGCTGCAATGTGTAAAGTAGATTGGAAGAGGGAGAGAATAAAAGTGAAGAGACACCCTGGGAGGCTATTGAATTAGATCAGGTGACAAGTAATGAGAACCTGAACTATGGGAGTAGCAGTAGGACTGGAAAGAAAAGGATGAATTCAAGATATCTTTCATGGGGCAAATCTATGGGGCATAGTAACTAATGAGATCTGAGGGAACTGTTAAAAAAGATTCTGAGATTTTTTAAGCCTGAGTTACTGAGTAAGTAGGGAAATAAGGAGAGAAAGCAGGTTTGAGTGGTTGTAGGTATATGTGGGGGGGATATTGGTGGTGGTGGTTTTTGTGGTGGGTTGTTTGTGCAGAGGAAGTGATGAGATGGATTTTGATATGCTATCCTTATAAGTAGTGGAGGGTAGCAATTTTCAGAAAAAGAAATAGAATAATTTAATTCTAGTGTTAGAAGGACTGCACTTAGTGTGTAGTTGGCACTCAATAAATGTTGACTGAACCAGTCTTTATTAATTTCAATGGACGTTTTTTACTCATTCACTAAACATATTTGTTGAACAAATACTATATGCCAGGTACTGGTCTAGATAATGAGAGGTATCATAGTTTTCAATAAAAATGATGTCTCCCTTATGGGTAACTGGGAAAGTCTGCTGGGAAAGAGACAATTAAATGAGTATTTACAATAAACAACGTAGGTATTGCTTTAGCTAAAGCACCACTTGATATGCAAGAAGATAGCAGGGACCCTTCCAAATGTAGGATGCTCAAGGAATGTTTCTCAGAAGAATAGCTGACTCAGCTGAAAGGTTGAGTAGGAATTAGCTAAGTGAAAAGGGGTGGGAGGGAGTCCAGGTAGAGGGAACCTCAATTGCTAAAGGCCAGAGTGATAAAGTTTCCGGTCTTTTGAGGAATTGAAAGAAGTTCATTATGGTTGAGCCATAGAGTATGAATAAAGATAGAGAATTAGGTGTGGGCCAGTTCATAAAGGGTCTTATCCATACCTTTATAAGGACTTTGTGTTAAGAACAGTGAGAACTCACTGAAGGGTTTTAGCAGAGAAACAGCATGACTGACCATATTTGCATGTTCTGAAGATTCATTAACTGTACACTCGGGGCAAAAATATTTAATGTGCCCTCAGGAGTTCACATATAAACAAACAGAAGCAATGTAATAAGGTAAGGCCTACAATAGTTTAAAATGCTATTTACACTAGGCTATACTCATTATACAAGTGTCAAGTTCTATAGGAACACAGCTAAGAGGACAATTGATATTATGTATAAAAAGGGAAGTGTTAAAGAAGACTTAAGGCCATTTTGAGGTGGGCCTGGAAAGGTAAGTAGACCCTTGAAATAAATAGTTTAAGTGAATAGCCAAGTAACTTCATTTACAACTTTAAAAATCTCTCATTTGTGTCCAAATACTGCTTTTTCTGTCACCAACGTTCTGTCATATTGTTCATTTTTCAATTTGTATTTCATGTTGTTTGTTTGAAGTATAAAGGTATTTAAATACATGTGAGAAAAGTTACCTTATCCAGTCACTAACATACTCAAGTCACAACTGTCTTCCAAGTAGTAAAAAAGTATTTCAATATGTTAGCAATCGGTCCACCTTTGTCAGGAAGTATGCATTTTCTAACCATTAGCCCCAGAAGTAAACTCGAGTCTGTCTTGTCCATCTGTCCCCTGGGAATTTGGCTCACTTCCCTGCCTTTCCCAGATCCCTTGCGATTAGGCTATTCATGTGACTTGAGCTCAGTGGAATACCTCAGTGGATCCTACTTCCAGACTTAGACTGGTAAAGGTCCTGCAAGAATGTTCACACTTTTCAGTCTTCACTCATTGGTTTGCTAAATGCAGATGATCCAACAGAGGACTCCATAGAGGCCCCAGGGCATGATGGGGTCACAACATAGAAGGAGCTTGGGTGGCTGCGTCACAGCTTGGAAGACAGCTGTCTATCTATAAGCATCACTCAGCCATCATTAGACTATAGAGAAATTATGTTATTAGGTTCAAGCCCCTGAATATTGGGAATTGTTTGGGAGTTGAAAATTGGGTTCAAGTCACTGAAATTTGGGAGTTACCACAGCTAGTGTTAATTACCTTGACTAATACAGTCCTGTATTATTTCTTCAGTGCTTCTAGGAACTTGAGTGCTGCTCTGGGCCTTCAGTCTCTGATATGAGACTTTACTGCTAGAACTCCCTGAGATTTTCTCCCCTACCAAGGATATAATATCTACCACTCTTTACATAGTCAATGAGTATAGTATCAGTGCTGATTCTTAGGAACTTTGGCTAAATCTTAGAGTACTCAGACAAGTTTGTAATGCCATTTAGTAATTAGTCTAACTAATGTTCATAGAACAGACGGTAAATCAAATGATGTATATTTTCTGCCTTGGTGTGCCAGACGTTAGATTATGTGGTTGGTAGTTTTTGCCTTGTTGTTCTTATAGGATAATAATACCAGAGAATAATAAAGGAATTATCTCTTACAGCAAAGTAGGGTTATCTTGACATAAAACACAGCACTACTTTTTGTAGCTACAAACATTATCTGGTGAAAAACACTTATTAAAGAGATAATGGGTTGCTCAGTATTACCTGGTTACAGATAGATGTGGGACCAGAATTAGTATTAGCTGTCATAGATCTTTCTCAAATAACTAGGTATATAGGTATACTGTTAAGAAAACTAAAATTTTAAGTGTACAAGATAATTTTTTTCTAGCTAGAGCTTTTCAGAAAATATCACACTTTGCATTTAGATCCAATAAGAAGACCTAAAAGCCTACCCAGGTCTTCATCATTCTCCCATTCAGCATCATGTATGGTTAACTCATGCAGGCCTGAGTTGGAAACCCTGTTTGATGCCTACTGACTCTTTGATAGACCCTGGGCAATTTACATAACCTCTCTCAGCCTCATGAAATAATAGTACCTTATGCTTCTGCCCTTGCTCCCCTGCAGTTCTTTTTTTCAACACAGCAGCCAGACTGATCCCATTAAGACATTTAAGTCAGATCATTTTATGACTTTGCTCAAAACTCACCAATGGCTTTTCATCTCACTAAGAACAAAAGTCAGTCTTTATAATGGTCTACAAGGCTCTATATGTGATTGGATAAATGTCTGACCTCATTTTCTATTCCTCTCCATGTTCACTCTGTTCTAGCCCACCAGCCTTCTTGCTAGTTTTAAAAACTGCCCAGTGGAAAACAGGGTGTAAAAACATGCCTGGTTTCTATCTCCTCAGCAAGATTATTATTTCTGATGATATTCTGAGAGTTTCCATAATCTTCAGAGTAAACTAATAATAATAATAATAATGATAATTATTTTATTACGCTTTTCATGTAATCAACATGATGTCATTCAGTCTTCATGGACACCCACCCTAAGGGGTGGTAATAATACCTAATGGTTTGGGAGTGCAATCCGGAATCACACTGAGTGGGTTCACATTTTCCTTCCACCAGTTATTGACTGTGACTTTGGGCAAGTTACTTAATCTGTCTGTGTCTTAGTTTCCTCATATGTAAAATGAGACTAAAATAGTACCTATCTAGTAGAGATGTTATTAATATTTGTAAAGTGGCTAGAAGAAGCTTGAGCACATAGCCTAAGGGTTTGCTAAATATTTAAATAAAAATGAATTCTTATTTTTTGTGCCTCAATTATATTATCTGTAAGATGGGGATAACAATATAGGATTTATTGCACAGGATTTTTGTGGGAATTAAATGAGATAGCATGTATGAATTATAAAACAGTGTCTGGCACATGGTAAGCTGTCAGTAAATGTTAGCTATTAATATTTTTATCATCATAAAAACATGGAGTTTTAGACAGATTAACTGAAATGTGCCAGATTACACAACCTAAGAACAGCTGAATTGTGTCTGTCCAAGACTACCTTTAACCACAACCGTAAAGAGTTATAAGCATATTTTGTTGGTGAGTCTCCATCATTCAAGTGAGGCATGAAAACTTTCACTTTCTTTTTCTTTACATATGATGGTGGATATTTTTGTTGTGTAGTAAGCTTTAAAAATCCATCCATGTTGTTATTGTTTCCTCTTCTCAATTTGTTGATATAGCCTCATTTCCGATGTTTAGATTGTAGCTATGTAGATAAAGGAGAAGCAAGAGCTCACTGGAAATTTGTGGAGATTGGAGAGTACCAAATCCGAATTTCTCCTCACATGGAATGTTTTCCTCTCCTTTACCATGACTTCATTCTCAGTTGCCAAACTATATCACACAGCACAAGAGTTTTGCTGGACTGGAGAAGGCAGGGGGTCATTGGACAGTTTTACAGAAAACATCTGGGGGTACTGATCCATGTGGATGTAGCTAAAGCAGTCATCCTGATTTCAGAACTGCAGACGCCTCCCATCCCTTCCTTTCTGTGTATTTGTTTCTTTTGAATTTGTGATGTTCACTTGCGATAGGAGAGAAACACTTGCGATAGGAGAGAAATTGTTAGAGCACTATAATATCAGTAAGCTAGGTTATTTCCAAATCATTAATTCTATGTTTCTCATCCTTCACTTGTTCAACCACAAAACCCAACAATAAGCTACATCCCCAAAGAAACAGTATTGCACAACAACTCTAGGTAAGCAAAGGCAGCCAAATATATGTTTTAGAATGTTTTCAGAAGGAAACATCTGCAAAACGTTTGTGCAGTGGGAATAACACAAGGGTTTACATGATAATTGTACAGCTTATTTTCTTTTCTGGCAATGAGGAAACACCCATGCTGCAGCATATTTAAAAATATTTGTGTATTTCAGCTACATTTTCATTGGCAATGGACACACAACCACAGTAACCAGGACCAATCAACATTCTGTTTTCCAGCTGTTGCGCAAAATGTGTAATCAAGTCACAGAAATGTATTTGGATCCACATATATGCATTCTTTACTTTTTCATTCTGTCTCATGAAGCATCCTACTGGAAAAACTGGACACATTTTGGATATCCAAATTAGAAATAATTTAAATGGAATGGGTGTCTCTGCTTTATAAAACAAGTCTCATAAAGAGGCAAAGCACTAGTTGGGAGATTGGGATTGACATATATACCCTAATATGTATAAAATGGATAACTAATAAGAACCTGCTGTATAAAAAAATAATAAAGCATAATTTCCAATTAAAAGAAAAAGAGGAAAAGCACTATTTAATCCATAGAAAAAGGAGGCTGTCCTCAGGAATTTGTATTTAAAGAAAGCATATGATTTACTAGTAGTACTATGTAGTAAACAATAATGTGTAATTCTGGAAGTTTCTAAATTCATAAAGTCCTTGTCAAAAAAAGAAAATGAAAGAGTCCTCAGTTCAACTCTACACTGAGGCTAATTGAAGGTCCTTAGCAAGTAGGAACTCTGTGTACATAGTGGTTAATCATGGGAAAAGAAGATGGAAACTTGGCTAATTCTCATTTTTTTTCTATATAAAAAATAAGCATGCACATATAGGGGAAAGTGGAGGATAAAGATACATGATAAATAGTCACGGCTACTGAGAAGCTTATTAATTCTAAGCCACATATTCACAAGTAAAGTCTCTATGATTACATAAGTGCAGTGATGAGTGAGATTTGGGAGATAGTCCAGCAGAAACATTTTTCAAGGTTCCAGTCCCAAATATTACTGGAGCAAACTGAAGTAAACACCATTTAATTCAGATTTTTTACATCTGATTCATTATATGAATATCAAAATGTAACACGGTCCTGTTGCCACCAAAGCAGAGAGGGCCTTTGAGTAGAAATGTGAAGACACTGTTCATTGGCTCCTGCCTATCTCTGTGGTGATAAGTACGTGCTTGTTGCCTGACACACCATGGCCAGGCTCCCAAACCAGAGATTAGGCAGCTAGCACCCACCTAGAGTCACCAGCCCACAGTGGGATACTGAAACCCAAAGATGAAGAGCTTAGTGGTATTTACCAACAAAGACCAATTAATTAAATGAACTACTTGGTTAATTAACTGAATCTTTATCCCCTAAAATTGTAGGTAGATTTGGAAAAATAAAAGAAAATCAAACAGAAACTAAGAATTACTGAAAAGTAGAAATCATTTTGAAAATATAGATCTAGGGAAAATGCACCGTTAAGCACATTTTGAATGGGATTTTGTTATTAGATCAGTGAATGTTCCCTCTATTCTTAGTGATTTAGAGCAGCTAGTGTTACCAGTTCCGAATCAGTAAACTTTTGTTATATTCTGTGTGTGTAATGAATTGTTTTCAACAGAATATTATTAATATAAATTAAATTCCTCACTTCCCTCTCTTTTCTACTCACCCTCCTCCTTCACCAGTAATCTGTTGAACAGATTTAAAGAGATTGTGACCTCCGGTGCCTACAAGGACCAGCCAGGTGACATAAGGAGTTAACCAGGCTTGGTAGGGGCTGTGTTCTTCCGGACACTACATCTGTAGTCACAGTGGGGTGGGCTGATTTAGCCTAGTCATTTGTTGCTTTGCAGACATTTGGGCACTTGATAAAGCTTCTGAGTTTATTTTTATTAAAAGCTAGAAATTTGGATTTTTTTTATTTGAACACACATTTTAAATGTTATCAACTAATAAAAACACTTTATAAACTACTCTATAGGTAGAACAGTACGTGTTTTCTGGCTGATTCAGCAATTTGTGATGACATATTTTGATCTTGACCAATTCATGAGGTCTGTACGAATCCTATGAGACCACACAAAAAGGCACCTAATCTAATCTAGGGATTGTTGGTAGGTGTATCAGTTACGATCAGCAGGGTTATGCTGTGATAACAAAGAGCCAGAAAGTTTAGAGGCTTGCAGTAACAAAGGTTTATTTCTCTCTTGTGCTCTATGTTCATAATAGGCAAAGAAGGAGGTTTTGTTTGTCATAGAGACTGGGAATGATGAAACAGCCTATCTGAAACATAGAGTAGAGGGAAAAGAGACAAGGAAAACCTCACATTGGCTTCTCTAATGACACGCAGCATTTCAGTTTGTATGTCATTGGCCAAAGTTAGTCACATAGAGTTTAGTAAAGAATTTGGCCTTCCCCGATGAGAGGTTTGGCCTTTCCTTCAGCTTCTGATAGGAATGTCTTTGTTTAGGGTGAGCGCTGGCTACATCTGACAGTTTTAGAGCGGGTGATGGCCACATCAGAAATATCAACCTTGTGATTTAAGGTGTGAGTTTTGGGTCATGCAGTATTAGTTTACCTAAGGACTGAGTTCAGCCACTTGGCCAATCAATCTATCATTCCTGTGTAATGAAGCTCCAATAAAAACTCTCGACTCGAATCTTAAGTGAGTGTCCCTGTGTGTTGTTGCACATTGACACTGAAAGGGTAATGGGTCCCAAGGACAATGGAAGCCTTGCATTTGGAACCCTCTCAGACTTTCTTCTTTTGACTGATTTTCATCTGTATTCTTTCTCTGAAATAACCCCCGTGGGTACAGTAGTATTCAGTGACTTCTGTGAATCCTTAAGGGAATTATCAAATTTCACAGTGGTTTTGGAAATTCTATGAATTTGCAGTTGGTATCAGAAGTAAGGACAATATTGGAGGCTGTGCCCTAAAACTTCACAGTTTAGTTAAATCTGGACACCTAGTCATTCCTCAGTTCAGTAGGGTGGGATGTATAGAGTCCCCTCAAGGAGGAATAGCACGGGTAGGAAAACTGGAATATTTGTAAATTTTAATTCAATATACCACAGTGGACTTAAGGAAGAAAAATATAAATGCACTCAGTCATAAAGTATATAGAGGAGTCAGCCTAGTATAGAAAGTTGAGAAGTTTGTGCCAGACCTAGGGGCAGAGTACACCAAACATGAAGTGTTGGTACAGCATGATATGAGCAGAGAACTTACATACAGTTTTATATTCCAGAATTAATCAATGGGGAGTGGCAGGTCTGGGCCAGCAAGTCACGGTTAGCAAGATAAAGGTGTATAAGAATAAATAGGACTGATTGGGAAGAGAAATCTTGGATTAGGTTAGCAATATGAGGTCAGCAAGGAAACTGGGCATTAGGGGAAACCTCATCAAAGTAGATCAGTGTGTGAGAGACCACTCAGAGCAGAGTCTTGGAGAGAGAACCTCCATGGAGTAAGGCTTTTAGCCCTGAGCGCTCATCGTTATTCAGTCAAATGGGACCTGATGGTCTTAAGGGTTTGAAAATGCTGAGCAGAACTAATCATTCTTTTCTCACCAAGCTCTTTTTATTTTCGTTCATAAGTTTGGTCCCATTCCTCTGTGTAATTTAGACCTGTGTTGGGACACCCGGCTCCCTGGGTATATGGGTTTTGAAGAGGTACCCTGAAGTCCAAGTGGTAGAAACAGTTAATAGGTAATAAGTATGTAAAAAGAAAAAAGGGTGAAAAGGGTTTTTTTTATCGAGACCATAAACCACAAAAGGTCATGGAAGCTCAAAGATTAATTAAGAGAGTAGATTTGACAGCGTGAGTTCTGGGGGTGGTGGATAAAGTATTTAATTCTCCAGCCCAATCCCTTGGGAATAGTAAGAAGAAGGAACCCTTCTTTACGTTGGAGAACACAGAGCAGACAAGACTAGTGCCTGACACTTACTACCAGGATCTCTAGCTAAGGTTTCTTCTACCAGAGTTGGTTGAGACCAATAGTGATCTTAGGTCAGAGTGATTCCCTGTTTTTGGCTCTAAGGCTTCCATAGGCTCATATAGGCTTGAAAGATCAGCCACATCTTCTAGGAGGGCCCATATGAGCCAAGTGAGGGTCAGTGTACCCAAAAGAGCCTGATTTGCTGATATTAATGACCTTGGAAGCAGAAGTAAATTGAGTGGAAAGGTTCAGTGATTAGTAAGGTTTATGATGAGAAATTTGTTAACTCCGGTATGTTTTAGAATGGAAATGGGTCTCACTTAAAAGACGAGTTGACATGCAGAATACTTCATGGTATGACGGAATGGAACTGAGACAGATCAAGGTCCCAAAACGGAGCTCTCCCTCACAGGTACTAATGCCCTGTGGAATTAAGCATCTCTTCAATGGGCAGATGGATGATCAGGGCAGGTGAAAGATTTAAAATACCATCTATACACTGATGACTTCCTCATTCTTGACTCCATCTTTGACTTTCTCCTGATCTCCAGACTTGTGTATCCAGGTGCCTGCTCAACATCTATAAGTAGATGCCTAATTGGAACCTCAAACTTGGCATTTCCAAAACAGGAATATTTTTCAACTCTCACTAGAATTGGCTACATAATTTGCAGGGCCCAGTGCAAAATGAAAATGCAGGGCCTCTTGTTCAAAAAGTAGGAAAAAATGCCATTAAGATATTAAAACAGAAAGCTTTTTCCTTTTTTCTGTGCCCTTACTCAATTTGTCATGGTGTTTCTTCATTTGCTATTTAATGTCATAGTCCTTCAAACATGGGAAAATAATCGTGCATGAGTGCAGACCATCACAGGGCCAGGAGAGATGGCAGCATCAAGAGTTACAGGCGGTGCCTGATCCAGGACAGGATGGTCAAGCCAGGCATCTCTCATTCTCATGGGTCACTGCCTTTCCAAAGGGTATTGCAGCCTCTATGCTGGGTCATGCCAGCTATCTGGAAGTGGAATGGCCCGGGGATGCTGTAGGATGAGCATGTATGCCGGAGTGGAAGGTCTCAGAGGTCACTTCGTGGCTTCGTGAGGGCAAGACTGGGCATGACCTGGGGTATCTGGTAAGAATCCATCCTAGGGAAGAAGGGTGTCAGCAGAAGTTATAATCACATGTGATTTGAGGCCCCAGTGTTCCATTGGACTTCATTTATAAAACACAAGATCAAAGATCCCTAAAATGCTCTTCCCCAGAATCTTCTTCTCAGATGTCACCTCCTCAGAGAGAAATTCTGACTCTCCTATTTGAGATACTTTTTTCTCTGACACCAGGTGTGTAGTGTCTTTTCTTACACCAATAATCCATTTTCCAGTTCTCTGAAACCAGCTAGTACATGTCCAACAATTCAGTTCAATTCTGACACAAACTATCCAGAGTCAGCACAGAACCCTCAGGTGGAAGGGCTCAATCCCAGAAGACTGCCTTTCACTTCAGATGCCAGTTGCAATCCCAGGCCACCTGCACTTGTGACTGATCAGCTATAAATTGGGTCCCATGACCCTCTTCCTTAGATTCGATAATTTGCTCGAACAGTTCACAGAACTCAAGAAGACACTTATGTTTATTGTTTTATTATAAAGCTACAAATGACCAGCCAGATGAAGATATATATCGGGCAAGGTCCCGAAGGATCCCAAGCACAGGAGTTTCTGTTCCCACGGAATTGGGATGTGTTACCCTCCTGGCACGTGGATATGTTCCCCAACCTGGAAGCTCTCTGAACCTCTTTGTTCAGGAGTTTTTATAGAGCCCAATCTCCAGCTCCCCTTCCCCTTCCTGAAGGTAGGGAGGGGGTGCTGAAAGTTCTGACTCTAATCACTTGGTCTTTCTGGTGACCAACCCCAGCCTGGGGCTACCTAGGGGCCCCATCCTAAGTCGCCTTATTGATATGAACTCAGGTGTGACTGAAGGTTGCTCATGGTGAATAATAAAAGACACTCCTATCACTCAGGAACTTCCAAGCGTTTTAGGAGCTCTGTGCCAGAAACCAGGGACAAAGAACAAATATACTTTTGAATTATTCCACATCTATCAAAAATAGAAGCTTGCATTATTCTCTTTCCCTTTCTCAGCTTTATTTTTCCTTCTCACATTTAGCACAACTTTTAAATTAATAATTTATCTGTTTATATATGTATTTGCTGTATCTCCAAGTACACCAGCTCTAAGAAGTCAGAAACTTTGGCTGTCTTATCAACCTTTTTTATCCCCAGTGCCTAGAACAAGAGCACATAGTGAGCTCTCAGTAAGTATTTGTTGAATAAAAGAATATATAAACATGACTGTATATTTAACCTAAATTTACAGAATAAATAAATATTTTACTGATTATACCCAGAAGTGACTAGATTAAAATTTTCATATTAGGTAGAAGTAGGACTTGGAATCAGAAATAAAATTCATTTATATGTTATATTTGCCTACTTGAATTTTCACCATTTAATTTATAACCACCATGTCAACATCTCTTTAAGTTCCTATAAGTACTGCTTCAATAACCTTGAACAACGGTTTACATTATATGTAAGATATTGTATTTGTTTTCTTACTGCTGTAACAAATTACCACAAATGTAGTGACAACACAAATTTATCATATTATAATCTGGAGGTCAGAAGTCTGGAATGGGTCTCCATGGGCTAAAATCAAGGTGTTGGCAGAGCTGTTTTCCTTCTGGAGGTTCTAAGGCATAGTCTGTTTCCTTGCTTTTTCTAGCTTCCAGAGGCTGCCTGCATTCCTTGGCTCATGGACCCTTCCTTCGTCTTCAAGCCAGCAATGGCAGGTTGAGTCTTTCTCAAATTGCATTTCTCTTGCTTACTCTTCTTTTCTCTTCCATTTTTAAAGAGTCATGTGATTAGATGGAGCCCACCTGGATAATCCTGGACAATCTTCTATCAAAACCTTTAATTTTAACACATCTGCAAAGTCTCTTTTGCCTTATAAGGTAACATATTCAGAGGTTCTGAGATTAGGACCTGGGCATCTTGGGGGCCCAATATTCAGCCAACCACAGCTAGTAATTAGTGTTAGTGCCTGATGAATTATATTTTAAAAATAATTTTTAAAAGCCTTAGAAAAACTGTTACCAAGTCCAGGGACTATAGCAGTGAGGCAGCTAAACGAAGGCCACCAAGTGTGGATCTTGGTGCACAGGAGCGCATGTGCCCTGACTAAGGGATCCAGCAGTGTTTTAGTTCCAACAAATGACGCCATGAAGAGACGTGAGCCCAGGGAGGTCAGTTCTTTCACTTTTTCAAGACAACCTGGAAATGCAAATTTATATGCAGAACCCCTGTTTTTTTGGAAATGTTGGCAACAAGTCACGTGATGTTTTTTGAAACAATGCAGGCTAAAACAAAACATTCTATAATCTCACCCTGACCCCTGAGCCACCAGTGTGCTGCCTCAGTTCTGGATGACCAAGAGGAGCCCTCCTTTGTTAAGTTCTCCAACAGCCTTTTCATAGGCACTTACTGTATGCCTGCCTACTGAGTTACATTCCATGTATTAAGGAGCTAATGTTTACAATTTTAATTCATCAACCACTGTCTGTCTTTTGTGGCATGACATTATTTGGAGTTAATTCATACACTGTTACATGGAATGAACATGTATTGCTAAACAGACATTTCATTAAAACAATTTTGTCTTTATTTACTCACTGAAGAAGACTTAATAAGTAACTATTTACTGAGCAAGTCCCTACCTATGTGAGGCATTATGGGGGAACATGAAGGTAAATCATACAGAGTCCCCTTCTTCAAGGTGTACCTGTCATTAAGGGCTCGCACGTTAAAATTTTGACAAAGACTATTGAACTTCAGTGAAAAAAAAAAGTTTACTTCTTTTGAGGAGAATTGAGTCAAAGACTTAAAGTATATGTAAGTTGAGCTTTAGGGAATTCCCTGGTGGTCCAGTGGTTAGGAGTCTGAGCTTCCACTGCAAGGAGTACATGTTCGATTCCTAGTCGGGGAACTAAGGTCCCACGTGCCGTGTGGTGTGGAGAGAGAGAGAGAGAGAAGAAATAAATATATTTTGTCAAAAAAAATCCCAATAAATTATAAGTTGAGCTTCAAGAATAGATACTAAATATTCCACTTCTCTTTTTCTTACAATTTCTTTTCTGTGTATAACTTGACAGTTGTCTTAAGGCCCTATGTTTATTTGGACCTAGCTACATGATTATGTCTAGATAACTTATTAATGGATGCAATTTTTAAAGGATGTACTAACAATGAAAAATGAATACCTGATCAAAGAAATTAATTTTAACCCATATTTTTCTCGTGCAGCTTTAGGAATGCTTAGATAGATGGAAAATATAGTGTATTGTCTTAGTATTTGAACCAAAAGTAAAAGAATAAGTGCTAGTGCAATGAGAAATGTTAAATGTGATGGGCAAACCAGCTGAACAAACAGGCTGGAAATTTGTTTTATGCAACTCAACCTTACAGAATTTCACCCAATAAAACACATGGGCATGCAGTATTAATTTTTTTCTGTGTCTATGTATCATCACAAAAGGCTCTTTTTAATCATATTCTGGGTGCACATTTGGTCCCATTTGAACACAGTTTATGAACACTTAACTTTCTTATTTGAATTCTACCCTTTGACAAAATGGGCGAGTCCAAGCATGGTTAACTGTTAATCTAGTACATATAGACCTGAATCTTAATGCAAAAGAACTCAAATTCACCAGAACTCTACATACGGTGAAATTATAACCTATTTTATTTGGTTGTCCTCAGTATAAGTCCATATCCTTTTCAGACTTACAAATAAATACCTTTGAATACAACTGAAAGGAAATACAATTATATAACAGCAACTACAACAAAAATCTCAGACTACATTTTAATCATAAAAAACACAATAAAACAGGAGTTAGAAAAGCCATGTTTCTTTAACCTGTTGATTTCTCATTCTATAAGATTATCCCCAGAAGCCTGCACTCTACCACTTTTCCCAACTCAGACATAGACTTGGCTTGAAATGAAGGAATACAGGGCAAAATGAATTAACTCATTGCTGCTTTGCCAAATAGACATTTAGATCTCTTTTTTGTCTCGTTCTTCCGTATAACTTCCAAGGCATCTGCGAATGGAGTTAGACACAGATCCTTTGTAGTCAGTCGGCAAGTTTTGTCTATTGAGAGCAGCCCAACTAAGTTATAATGCCCTTTGAGCAATTTAGTGTGTGTCACTACTATTTCCAATACTAGGATAGTTTCCCTCTAAAAGATTTTTGGATGTCCTGCATCAAATCCTGTCTGGACAATGTTTGCTTTATTTCCTACTTCCAGTTTAGTCTGCATTTTATCACACACAGGTGTTCCTGAACTTTCTGTCCTTTAAATGTGTTGTTCTGGTAATCTTTTTAGAACTGTGTTTGTAAGCCCATAAGAATTCAAATAAAGGCATTTTTATCTTGCCTTTAGTAATAAGTTGTATATTTTAAACAAATGAATACTCATGTGTGACTCGTTCCTGCATTTACTGTTTTCAAAAAATAATGATAGCTGTTTGATTGGTGTTCATCAGTCCTCATCTGCTTCGTTAAAGCTGACTAGAGCCATCTACAGATCACAGTCGTTGAGTAGATCTACTGCGGTGGCAGGATTTAGCCAATTTACCAAACCGCAGTTTGCAGATTCTGCTGTTGCATGCTAGTGTAGACAATCTCTTTGAAGTTGGAATCCCTAGGGACAAGTTTGAGAGGGTGCTGAGTTGCTTCAAATAGTATCATATTTAACACCAGAAAAAATCCATTGTGAAGGAGCTGGCAGCGCTGTACTGCTGTGCTGACATGCTTTTTCTGAGAGAGTAGAATTTCGATAAAAGGACAGAATAACAATGTACCGTATTGATTTAACGTGGAAGACGACAGTGATTCT